>NW_019091248.1:0-147293 GCF_002217175.1 Folsomia candida | reverse complement strand
AAAGAGGAGAGATATTAGTATAATTTAGTCAGACATGCACAATTATAATCACTCCACTTTTAACTCATCTCAATAAACTATCTTTCTTTCTCCGACTCTCAAATACAGCACAATTTTCATCATTATTATCATTATTAGCATAAGTTCATATTTCATCTTCAACATGTAACATTGGTTGAGTTTGCTGGCCTCCAATCTTACCTCAAGTCTGTCCGGTCTTTCGTCAATGCATGTAATGCACATTATTATAATGCCAATATTGTACATTTTGTACCATAAAACGTTTTTACAAAACATACATCATCACATTGGTACATATTGCTTAAATTCTCCCGTGTTGCCATTATTTTTGATTAAAATTATGAATTTTACATATGAAGTTATTATACTCTGATTAGTCCGAGGCAGAGGCATATACATATATTTCTAGAATAAGGTATACGAAGTATTGGCTAGTTTAGAGAAAACAAACTAAATTTAATTATGGCATGTTATGCGGACGACATGCGAACATCGACATGTTAAAAACTCCAGGATAAAATGTTTTTTTTATTAATTATTTTCCCTATACTGACCAATATTAAAACGTCGAGTTCTTGTGTTTTCATCAAAAACTTTTAAAATTAAAAACAGGTTGAAATATTTATTTGATACGTGATTAAAACCACGTATGTACATATTTCATACATGTCATCAATATTTTCAGACAGTTATCAAACTGTAGTGGTTTACACGTATAACATTGGTAAGTTCTTTACCGGATTTAGATACATACGTATAAAAGTAAGTTAGAAAGGCATAAAATATTATTTCATGAACTTTCTTCAGAGCGAGGGCATTAATATGTAATGTAGCAGACCTTCTTCAATATCATAATTGGCTTGGGCTTTCTTTACAGAAATGTCTATAATATCGACAATAAAATACTTATCTGTCCTTTTATGATAGAATTTAGCAAGTGCATAATTTATTAAGAACTTCAGGTCGTAATCAGTTAAACGACTATAACTACGACATTAGTCATTTAAAAAAGCTATAATACCGCAGTCACATTACCAATACTGGAAAATTCTTCACCAATCTCTTTTGGATTTTCGTCCGTCTCAGTCATTTTGGATTGAGAATTAAGAATTCCGAAAATGTCCGTTACCCCGTTAATGTGGAAATCTTTGCACTATCTGAACAAGGTTTTTCCCTACATGTGGCCGTGTCCTTTAGAATGGAATATTTCCAGTAGGAAACTAACTGTTCAGACGTCGTACAGGAAACTTATTCCATGGGCATTAAATATATTTGGATTCACTGCAATTACAGAAGTTGTCTGTTGGATAATCATCTTGTCGCAAATACTGGGGAAAATCCAACTTGATTTCCTTGAAATTGTTATTACGCTGCAGTTTCTGTTCCTTTGTATGATCGGGCTCATTACAGAATTGATTTTAAAATTTGGGGCGAACAATTTGGCAAATACTTTCAACAGCTTGACCCTCATGCCTCAACTATGCGGTAATTCCAATGTTTAGTTAATATTTAATTTTTTCATTTCAGTTTACGTATTATTGAATAGCTACATATATGGTTACTAGGCGTTTTTGTGGTGCCCGTGGCACCCCGTACATTTCCCATATGCAGTGTGCGCCGAGCAAAAAGGCAGGCATGCCTTTTTGCCTGCCTTTTTGCCTTTTTGCCCCCCAAAAGATGTATGCCTTTTTGTCTTTTTGCTCAAAATGGGGCATAATGAAACAATTTTCTCTAAATGAAATCTTAGACGAAAAAGAGTAAGATTTTTTCAATCTCAATAAAATCCTGAGAATTTTGGTGGGTGACTTGACCAAAATCAAAGAAAATTCAGTTTTGCATGTTATCAAATGGCAAATTTTAAATATGATCCGATTTTGTTCAAGTCACACACCAAAATTCTCAGAATTTTGTCGACAACGCGAATATTTATTTCGATTTCGAAAATTATCAAAACTCTAGAAGTTTTGTTCTTCCAATGTCATAAGCATTCATTCGGGCAAACAGGCATCAAAAAGGCAAAAAGGCACACGAAAAGGCAAAAGGGCATTAAAAAAGGCAAAAAGGCATCGAAAAAAACCAAAAAGGCAGCCTTTTTGCACACACTGCCCATATGAGATATAAAATCAGATCCTTTTAAATCCAATTTAGGAGAACCAATACTTTTCAGTGAAAAGTTTTCACTAATACAATGGATCTCGTAGGAACTTCAAGTGCTGTAAACTGATACATTGTTTTGTTGCAAAAAAATTTTGAAAATGAAATCAGCGCTAAAAGGAAAACAAAAGGAAAGGCAGCCTTTCCTTTTGCGTTCATGATCCCCTTACCCCCCCTACCCCCACCCAACTAGGATACCGCAGTTTGCTGCGGTATCCTTTCCGATATCGAAAACCAACCGTGCAAACCTGTCTTGTCAAATTTTTAGAAACTCTTTATGTGTCACTCTTACATATGTTACCCTACCAGCTATGGTACTGAACTTGACAAAAAAATCGATCCTGGAATGTATGTTATTTATGTATGTATGTCAAAAATTTCCTTCTAAAAGCTGAGGTGGTGGTCCCAGACCCCATAAACCAGATATATTCTGAATCCCCTCAAAGTCACCTTTCCAACCACACCCTATTTATGGGGCAACGTGAGACTTAAAAGAGTCAGCCTATTTTCTGCCAGTAATTGCACTCCCCGTGCCATAGTGCGCCTTGTTCCTGATTGTTACTTTTGACAAAAATTAATTTGTGCTATATTTCCCAGTAAGTCATTAATTAATAACTAATCAGATATATTATTCAGGACCGCCCAAGCCACAGAGCGTGGACATTATTGGTCTCGCATTAGTAACGACCAGCATCCTTTTCGGAATTATGCCATTTGCCGTCTATATTTTTGAAGTGGTACTTCTCCAGCTCGACCCATATTCTTTTATGTACAATCATCTGCTAACCGACGACAGCTTCAATATCAAACTTATGATATTACTACTACGCCTAATCTCATTTTTTGCGACATCACAAGTATGTCGAAGTTTAGCATTTATTATTTGCTTACCGACCATTCTCATGCAACTTATTCTCAGTTGTATAGAACATCTTGACAAAAATGTGTGGAAACTAATCATTTTTAGAAGAAACAGTACATCAAAATACTTTTTGAATTATAACTCCTTACAAATTGCTATATCTTCCGCCATGGATTATATTGCTTCGTTTGTGGCCTTACTTATGCTCTCGGGATTTGCAGGAAGTGTTATATTTATTTACATTTCTCTGAAAATGCATCACGTAATCCCAATGCCGCTTTATTTATATTTCCCAACCGTAGCGGTGCTTATTTTAATCATAATCATGGTGCAGACGCCCATGGTTATAAATATTTATGAAAATGGGGTTTTACTCCAACACAAATGGAAACGGGGGTTATGTCGGAGTCACGATAAGCCATATATAATTCGACAAGTAAAATCAATTAAAATTGTTCGATTTTATGCAGGATGTCCACGTTATAATGTGTATTATTGTTGTCAATCAACAATGTTTGCTTACTTAGATGAAATTATTGATAAGGTAATTGCTGCATTATTATCAATTTAACCTGGGATAAATATCATTACATGATTGACTTATGTTATAAATTCTTGTAACTTTTGTGTAATAAATTCATCCGTTCTAATGTAACAAACCGATCTACTTATTTTGTAACATATATTTCAATCTCCGATTGTATTTCCTAGTACTACATACATACACCATATAACATTTATATAACATTGCACCGAATGTCATATACAATTTTAATCCTCACAAGCATGAAACCATATATTACGTTCATCGAATTGTGTATTATATTAAATTTAGCAAATATGTATATACAAACGAGTTACTAATAAATATTAACTATACATTCTAACGTGAAGCCTTCATAGCTCACTAGGGACCCTTCCAAGGTGCCGGTCGAATCCAGGATTCCCACCTATACCCTGATATGCACAATGCATGACTTCTTCGGTGAACTGAAAGAATTTCCGTGTAAAACTCACTTTTCGTCAAGTTGTGACGATATTTGTGATGAATTTTCGGCGCCATCCGGCGCCATCAGTTTCCAGCTTGAGGAATACGACTCCGCCCACATTCCTCCCATGCTGATTTACAAACCCATCTTCAAAACTCACCAATATTTTGATAACCTTTTGCCGTTCACATATTTTCAAAAATGACACCAGATTTTTTAAAATTTTTGAATTTTTTTTTTCAAAATTTTCAAATTTTTTTCAAAATTTTAATTTTTTTTAAAATTTCATAATTTTTTCAAGATTTCATAATTTTTGTAAAAATTTCAAAAAATTTCATAAATTTTAGTAAAAATTTCAAAAATTTTCAAAACTTTGAGAAAATGTAAGTTTTGAAAATTTTTGAAAACTTAAAGGCTATGAAGACAGTTTTGGGTTATGAAGATGGATTTTTCATCATCAGGGCAGTGTAAACAAACGGAGAGGATGGTTTTACAAACTTTTTAACAAATTTTTTACAATTTGCTGGAAGCGTGGCTCTAAAAAAAGATATAATTTTTAATATAATTTTTAATATAATTTTAAATTAATTAATAATATTTTTGGGGGCGAGAGAAAAAACGCCTTTCTCAGTTATGCTTCCCGCGTTCATGACATGAATAACCGTCCCGGTTATTCTTATGAACTTATGTCATTTTAAAATTAAGCATCCACTGGACTTAAGTCTATTGAGAATTAGTACGACGATATCCTTTTTTATAATAGCCTATTCTTAATAGGTCATGTCCCAGCCCACCAGTGCCTTATGGGTGGTCCGAGCTTGACAACATTAACCCAAATCCGCACGTCTTGAATGGTGTTCTGGTTGGCGGACCGGGTCCATATGACGAGTACATCGATTTTCGCAACGACGCTGTGAGGAACGAAGTCGCGGTGGATTATAATGTCGAATTTCAAGGCGTTGTCGCAACACTGGAAGAATATTTTGGATCGGACATGATATAAAGATATAAACTCGTTAATTAAATATACATTATAATATAAATTACTATTAATAATATTAATTACAATATAAATTAAATATAATTACATATTCTTGATCCCAGATAGTTGCTTTATCATATTAAATAGCAAAAATAACTTTTTGAAAATTTTGGAAATTTTGGAAAATTTCTTGAGCAGTGGTCGACCGCGGCTGTTTATGTACCAAGGAAATAATTTTTCTGCACATGTAGATTACTAATTAAATTATTCTTAATGTATTGATTTTGGTTCGGCTTTTCGAGTTCTGTCGCATTAAAAAGTTATGACCGATTTTATTCATTTCAAGTCTAAATAGTCTAATAAGTCTGAATATCCAATATTGATCGAGTTTTTAATAATACCACTAGGGTTCTGTGCCCTTGCGTTAAGTTACCGTACTTTCCATCCCTCCCAATCTTCGCAATAAATTCGTTCAAAGTTAAATAAAATCCCTATGACTTCCGGAAATTTTAAGGGAAAATTGAGAACATTCCCAGACGTAAGATATAAATACATACGGATTAAGTGTATGGACAAAAAGTGTGAAATTAACTAATTTTTGATAATTAATTAATATACACCTTTAAATAAAATAAGTCCAATTAAATAGCAACAAATTTTATCTTACGGACCTTTTTTCAACATAAAAAGGTTAAAAAAATGAATTTTCAAAGTTCCCAAAATTCCCTCCAAAATAAAATTCCCAGAAAATTATGAATTTCAAAATTCCCAAATTTCCGGGAGCTTTGGGACGGGACAACCCAAAATACCACAAATGTTTTATGTATATTTAAATATCTTAAACACGTTCTGATAGCACATGAAGTCAGAGCTCCACGCCGACCCTAATTACGGCGGCGGCGGCGGCGCGCCGCAGCGCGCCCATCGGAGGACCGGCGACGGCGCGCCGATCTCCGACTCCTCCAAAAATTATCAAATCCCTCAGTTTAACGTGAACACACGTTTCTTGCACGTCTCATGTGATCCTTAAAATCCTCTTTGTTAATACAAATTTATCCTTCGAAGGAACATTCGCATAATTGTACACATTATCTACTTCACATGTAATTTTTTGCATGTCGATTAAAAGTTTTCGTGTAATTTAAAATTTTGATGCAACCTGAGATTTCTTCACCTCCAAAATTTGTATTATTTGCGATCGCCTAGATAATTTTACTCCAACGTCAAGGCTGGTCAAACAATTTATAAGGAATTTTGCTAAATGAAATAAAAGCTGAAATAATACTGAGATAAACAAAAATCTCAATTTTGTACGATAGAGACTAATCGTTTATATTTCTTTTGGCTATCCATGAAATCAGAAAAAAATACACATTATCGATGCGGTGTGAGTGTTTATCAAAAACATTACCTTAACTATGCCCCGCAATTTCGTTTACATAGCTGCTTTAAGTCACTTGGCCAACTTCTTACATTTTACATATACGTACAATTTATAAAATATGTGTCGGTTGCATAACTTATGCAGTTTTAACATAAATCGCGTAAGAGCGACAATGACGCAGTAGAACTAAAAAAACCTCAAACATAATATATGTCCATCTTATTAGGCACATAAAAAATATTTGTGGTTCATATTTGATATGGTATTTGAAAATTATGAAGCACCAGAGAAGCTATGGGTGTCCCGATGCCCAAAACCTGTTCTATATTCGTGTTCTATGACATTGCATAAATAACATCTAGCGCAGTAAAAGCCAAAATTAGGGGTTTTGACCTTTGTAACTGGTAATTGTAGGAAATATAGGTTTTTAATCCGTTGGTCGCGCCGAACTTTTGTCTCGGCGGCGCGCCGCGGCGCGCCGACTGATTTTCTCGGCGGCGGCGGCGTCAAAAATTGGGTCGGCGCCGGCGGCGCGCCGGCGTAAAATCGGCGGCGTGGGGCTTTGCATGAAGTTATACATATTAAAGTAAAAAGTAATTTAATTATGTATGATCTGATAGAATACTAATTTTAACTTTAAGGGTTACTATATACTAACTACTTCATATTTGCATTTAGCAGTCATGACACCAATATCAGTCATTGTATCTCAGACCAACACATCCGTGATGCACATTTGCCTTTCTCATCCGTGACGCGTAGAGATTCCACTTTATAAATCATATTTTTGATAGCCTATGATATCAAAGCATTAATTGTGGTGTCCTTCACGGCCACGTAGTACAATGTGTCCAATTAAATAAAAATGCGACAAAATTCTGTTTTTGTTTGTTTTGAGTGCCACTGTATCCCAGGAATGTTATCCAGAAAAAAAAACTTATGAAAAAAAACTTAAGGGGGTGTGTCTGTAGGTTGAGGGTGTGGTAGCCGAAATTTTTTTCATGGACTTTCAAAATTCCAACGATTGGGGATTGTTATGGAGACCCTTCTGATAATCAGACACAATTTTAGGACCTCTGACCCCCATTGTTCCAAAGATATTCAAAGAAAACCGAAAAAAGTTGTAAAAAATCGTCGGATTTGCCATGTTTGGAGACTTATTTCTGAAAACGCTCGCATTTCGCGCAGGATTTCTCATCATATCTTTGCAGTCCCACATAAAACTTGCATAATTCGTCAAAAAGTTCGGCGCAAACATTTAGCGTTTTTCGAAAATCACCCTCAAAAATGAAAAAATGGACGAAGCTAAAGTCTCTCTTAGCCCCATGTATGGGGTACCATGGGAAAGGTGACGGCGAGTGGATTCCAAATATATATACTTTGTGGGGTCTGGGACCACCCCCCGAGAAATTAGAACTGCAAGAAGGTTTTGAGTTTTTACTTTTCAACTCGTGAGAATCAGTGCAGTTGTGTCATTTGCACTGCCACGTAAACTCGTAATACAATGCCGTGTTAAATTCTGGCGAGTTAGAGAGTGAAAACTCAAAACGTTCTTGCAGCTCTAATTTCTCGGGAGGTGGTCCCAGACCCCACAAAGTATATATATTATGAGTCTATTCGCCGTCACCTTTCCAATGGTACCCCATACATGGGGCTACGAGAGACCTTAGCTACGAGACCTTATGTAGTTGGGTTAATTTGTATCATAAAAATTGGAAACTTGGCATCAATGTACATCAATATAGGGTGCATGGAAATATTTAATCAGGTCGCAGTTTCACCCACTTAAAATTTTTTATTAAAAAATACGAACTTTCAATTTATGGGAAAATATCAAAATTAACAAGATTAACAAGAGCCAAACGACAGGTCACGAATTTACATAGTTAGATAGCTTCTGCCTACTGCGCATAAAACGGGTGAAACAAATAATGGTAAACACATACATGGTGTCTTATCCATTTTTGCTAAAGCTAAAAACTGACCTTAAAAATGAAGTCGACGTCGATGAATTTGTTTCGTTTGTTCAACGTGTTCCCCACACTTCTAGCTTACTTGCCTACATCGCTGTTTCCGCAGATTTTTCATTTTTTGCATATTTTTATAGGTGAATAGATTATACTCGTTGTAAAAAAGTTTCCAAAACCCACCAAAATTTGTACCTCGTAGATTTGTAAACCTTGGTTTTTGCTAGTCCCAACCCCTTATAAACCTTTGGGAAAGATATATTGACTTCTCACATTTACCCGGGTATTCGATAATGATCGAAATTACCAACTCATTTTTTTAGCACGCTGCATACGGGGTCGTTTTCCGGGAAATTTTGAGAGTTAAGTTTGTTTTCACGTGAAGTTCTGTGATTTTCCGGACCTTTATGCGAAGCTTGTTGATAATGATATTATTTGCATATTGTTGGGAGATTAAATCTCCCAAAATCTACGAGATTTTGACTACTTCCCTACTTTTTAGTTTGGAACCAGGATTGTCCCCACTTCCCAGGGCGTCAATTCTTCTAAATACGGTACGCGACACATTTTTTGGGGGCTGTTACTCTTTTGGCGATGGGAGTCCTGCTAATTAAGATTTTCTTCTAATTCCAACGGAATTAAGTACATTACACACTGTTCTTCGAGAAACACCATATCCGGATAATTTCAACTTTTCAACAATTTGTGTGTGTGTGACGATCTTCCTTTGGAAAAGTGCTTATTGAGATGGTCGACTTCAGGGATCCATATCTTCGTCATTTTTCGACCAATGTTTTTGAACCAATGTGTTTATACACCTATGGAAACTGTAGTTTTACCAAAAAAAACATAAATACGCAATACTACTTTCGCACGGAATTAATTCAGTTTATAGTTTTAGCAAAAAAGGATAAGACTCCCTCGGTATTTGCTTATATCGGCAAAATGTTTACAAGCTAGAGATCAATTCTGCTATGGATCAGGTATTTGCTAGAATTTTAGAAGACACAACACACACACATTTGCATATTATTACAAATTACACAAGTGAATAAACTATGTACCTCTATCGCAAAAATAGAGAGTGATGCATACGTTTTACATATTTGAGTAACATATTTATTATTATCATGGTCAGTCAGGGAAGGATGTGGCTCTACCTCCGCTGCTGGACTGGTTCGCCAGTTCACCCTTCCAGAGTATATACATACAAGGGTAACTTAAACCGATATGGAAATCAAGTCCCGACTGTGATTATTTCCACCGTCGTGGTTATAAATTTATTTCCCTTAGTAGCAACTTATTTCATCAGGAATAAATTTTTAACCAGGCGGTAACAAAATTATATGCAAAACAATTTATTCACGAACGCCTACGGTGTATCCAACGAATTTAACGTCGCCTCAATTTTAGGTACCGGCCGGAAACGAGCTTGATGAGATTTATTATTTTTAGCTTTTCTCCATGATTTTAAGTTTAGGAGTAGTAATTTGAAATGTTCGACTCCTGCATAGTCAATATTTTTATGAAGATTATGAATTCTAAAATCATGGAAGCTCTGCGAATACATTACTTTTCTTTATGATAATAAAGAAACGTGACAGACATCCACCCTCATTTATACATAATTAAATAAAGTCCACATTTAGCTTAAAAATCTTTACATTTCAGAATTTATTCTTTCCCAACACACAGAATGAACATACGTAAAGTAAATAATAATCGCGTATTCGAATATAATTTTTAATTTCTCTCTTTCTGAACCACTATTATTGCATAGTTAATCAAGTCAAAGTTTTAAGATGCGAACAAGAAGACCAATCGTATTATTGCTTGGCTTGTTTATCGTCATTTCATCTCAGGTGTACCATCAAAGAAGTCGGAACATTCTTTTTGGATGTATTGTTTCCTGCTACTCTCGCACAGGGCTAATTTGTCCTGTTTGTTTTTGCACGAGTCGACTAGGGCAAGTTTACAGGTGTCCTTGTGGTTTTCGCCCAATCTGCAGGTGTCAGAGTCCTTGATACATTTCTCGTCATTAATTTTATTTTCTTTTACTTCCTCTGCTGTGAAGGGTCGGTGGCACTCACAATTGTCTACATGATGAGCGATATGAGCTTTGGTGATGTGTTTGGTATATCCAGAAGGACACGTGCCCTTCTGGCAGGGTTGAATATAGACGTCCGGCCCCTTAGCGAGACAAGGTCCTACGGTTTCATTTCCGAAGAAAGTGGACGATTTAGCAATTTCTAGGGATTAATTTTTATCAAATTAGCCTAGTTTGTTGAACATACCCAGTGCGATGAGGATAACGAGGGGGATCAAAACCTGGTGGGGAAGCATTTTTTGAGACGTCTTGATTTCAAAGTTGGTCGAAGGTGAATAATGTGAATGGATGATTGTTTAAATGCTTTCAGGCATCCTGTTAGCTTGCATTGTTCATTGGAATGATTACACAAGTGTGAATACTATTCGTGGAGGAAATGATCCATAAAAAATATTCCTTCATTGCATCCGCAATAAAAAGTGCCAACGTCTTCAGTCAATATGTGGTAAGTTACCCACACACGTGTACTATGCATATCCGGCGGATATTTATATTTCCCAAAATCTGTGTGTAATAAACTTGCGTGATATGAGCTAGCAGTACAATATTTTTATTGATCATATAAATATTTACGAAATAAACCCATTACCTGCATTAAAAAACGCCGATTTTTCTTATTTTCTCTTAATACACCGTCAGTTGTTTAAACTCGGATACCATGTAATAATGAATAATTCTAATAATTTTTTATTGTTAGTTTCTCTATTTTTCTATTTTTTCTCCATTTGCTTTCAAGCTGCATGAAAGTATATGTGAAATATATAGTCAGAGCTGGGAAATTATTGAGTTTCGAGATTGAAGATTAAAAACTAAGATTGAAAATTTCTTCACATGAGATTAAGATTAGGATTAAGATTAAATTGATTACAGAGATTAACTTAAATCAGTATTCAGTATTTATCCATTCATTGAAACGATGGCCGCAGCAGAGCTCCAAAGTCCGGACTTGAATCCGATAGAGCACCTTTGGGACCACATTAAATATGAAAAGTTGGATTTTCTGGAAAAAAATAGGCTAAAAATGCGCATTTAAGAGGTGTGGAAAGAAATTTCTGCAGATGTGACCAAAAAATTGGTCGAATCGATTCCGAGAAGATTGAAACCGTCTTTTCTGCAAAAGGAGGTCCCACAATATATTAAATATACATATAACTGAAATATTGTGTTGAAATTTTAGGTTAATAAACCATTTGATACAGTTGTGTAAACAATTTTTACCTGCTGATTTTC
Organism: Folsomia candida; assembly: GCF_002217175.1. Taxonomy (NCBI): domain Eukaryota; kingdom Metazoa; phylum Arthropoda; class Collembola; order Entomobryomorpha; family Isotomidae; genus Folsomia; species Folsomia candida. The sequence goes on along the minus strand of NW_019091248.1, from coordinate 135,597 downwards.
ACATTTTTTTTAGATGACACAGCTGATGACATACTCTAATTTGTTTGACAGTAATGATACATGTTACCCGAAGTCATACTAAATTCAAACTCATAAAGTCATAAAGTCATACAAAATGACAAAAAAAGAGTTTATAAAAAGAGTTTGTAAACAATTCTTTCTTATACTGTAAACTGCGCTTCAGTGTAACGTTTAATTTGGTATCTGAGTTAGTCGAAAAGTGCGAAAACATATTGAAATTTCGATCCTAAATCGGTCTAATAATATCCGTAAGTATCATACTTGAAAGCTTCGTATCAAATATAGGATGAGGGAAACAAACTATGCGAACATAGTTTTGTCCTCTAAAAAATAAGAACCTCGTGACAACTTTCATTCAGATATACGTGTTCATTTACCACAAACGAAACAATCTAAGACCAATTCTTTATTCATTTCCGTTGTCATTTTCTATGAAATCTTATTTCAACCGGTACATACATTAGCTCACATCCTACCCACAACATACATACTTAAGTATACAACTGGTAATTATTATACATGTAAAAATTTATACAAATAAGTTCTACATATTTATACTTCTACATACTAGAACACTATGTATATAATTCGTTACTGTTCATTACCTTAGGTTTTATGTTAGCTACACTTCAGAAATTCCATCGAAGCTACAGGGTGTTAATAAAGTCCGATCCCATTTTTCCTGTAAAAAAGTGAAGGCTAGTATAAAAAAAAACTACCCGTGATACTTACAAAAAATGTTCGACATATTTACCTTAGTATTTGGTCTTGTTACCATTTACTTTAACCATGCCCTCAACTCTTTGTTTAAGGCTCTGTGCTAATTTTTCCAATGTGCCTCTGGAAATCGAATTCCATACATCTTGAACTTTTTTTTACTAGCTCTTCCCTCGTCCGGGGTTGTGGCTCTTTGTATACATTTTCCTTAAGTATGGACCACTGGTTCTTCAGGGGATTCAAATCTGGGCCGTTAGCGGCCCACACCCCCTTGCTCCAGACCGTTGAAACTTGCGTCTTGATGAGACTCAAACTCGCTTTTGCTGTATGGGCTATAGCACCATCCTGCATGAAAACTATTTTTCTTTCATTCGGAAATATTTCCTTGTTCCCCATGCTATCGAAATAGATAGGTAATATTTTTTCCATATAATGCTTTGCATTGACTGATTGGCCTTTTGGTATGATATGTAGAGGGGTCACGCAACGTGCACAAAATCCACCCGCTACCATAACTTTAAGCCCGAATTTTGGGATCGCTCTTGATGGTACATCCGATTTGTTTTCTGTCCTGTAACGAACATTTTGTTGGTTCAATTTTGGATATAGTTCAATAATAGATTCGTCAGTCCAAAGGATGTGACTGCGCAATTCTTCACCAAGTCTTTTTTCACTCAAATGGGCACTTTTCTGAAGGAGTTCTTCAAATTTCAGACGGTCATCGATATATTTTTGTGACATGAGAGGTTTTTTTGGTTAGTTTGTAAGCTGTGTGACCCCACTTCGTAGTTTTCACAAATTTTTGCACGGTCACACAGTTAATTTGCTTCTTCTTCTCTTTATAGCGTTTTGAGTCATTTAACTCCCTTGCTCAATTACGTAATGAACTACCGGTTTTCTTGCAAAGTCTGTTTTTAATCATTCTTTTTGTGGTAGGTGACACCTTTCTGGGTCGCCCTGGTCGCTTTTTGTCGTGGACAAAATTTTTATTCTTCCATTTCCAAACAGTTCTGCGGCTGCAGCCCAATTTTTGCACAATTTCTGTAGGTTTAAGCCCCTGCTGATGCAATGTTTGTATCTCAACTCTAAGATGCTCATGACTTACACGTTTAGTTGTTCCTCCCATGGTAAAAATTTGAAATAAATAACTTCACTGGTTCAAAAGTTCCAGCTGAATTTGTAACAACCACGCTCCAAAAAATGCATGGGATCGGACTTTATTAACACCCTTTATAAAAAACTACATCACAATGCTGACTAATTATTTGTTAAGTTAAAAAGGTTCATGTATTTATGTTCAAACATACACTTCAGGGGATGTATGTATATTTAATAATAATAGAATGGATAATGAATTATCGAATTTGCTACCGCACAACTTAAATCATGGATGTATCAAGAAAATGCGCTACAGAACGCTTTGTATCTAATGTGATTTTGTAGCTGCATGAAAGAATTATGGTCTATTTCTTAAAATTAGACCCATGTTTGTGTGCATATCTTATGCAAAACAGGGTTTAGTTTAAAAAATACATAATCAATAATAATATGTAGTACACACTGTGGTTAATATTTAAGTTTAATTTTTAATATGAATTTATTTAACAAGGTTTGCATTTACTTTTGGGCAAATAAGAGACGCTTCCCCATCCTGCACTACAAATCAGTACTACACTACCCACCATCCCGTCGGTGATCATTTGTTTTCGTCCTGCATAATGTAGCCAAGTATTTAAAGGATTCGGATGACTTCCTTGAACTTGACGACACCAATAAAGAAGCTGAGCTATCACAGGTCACAGATGCTGCCACACTGGGGTAGAGACAGAAGTTTCGTGTCGTCAGATTCCAATGTCTTAACACGTCATCGCTCGTCTTCCGCCTCATAGTTAGGCCTTCCCACGGGATGTCCCGGTGTATCCCGGTGTATCTTATTAACATGGTCCCGTCCCGTCCCGTCCCGATATCCCGACCATGTTAATAAGATACACCGGGACCCCGTGGGAAGCCCTACTCATAGTACTAACTGGGAGTGTCGCTAGTGGTACAACAACTTCGACAGTAGTTTCAGAACCTTTTTGGAGGGGCGGAATATGAATATTTGCTCGTACTGCACTTACTGATACTCCAACAGACGCAGCGCCCTAAACACATAATTTAAAGATTTAAATCTTTATCATTCTATCAAATAGTTACACTTATAGGTTTCGTTTATAATGATTATACTTGAATCTGAGGTATTGATGGATTTGTTTCAGCTCCAATCAATTCGGCAATGGCTCACTGTGCCAGAATAAAAAAGTTGGGGAAAAAATCATTGTTTTTGTTGTTATGTGTACTACCAAGCCCCAGGAATGGGGTTTAGACAAAATAAGTGAACACAAACATCGTGGGGTGTGGCTATGAGGAGTTGATGGGCGTGGTCGTCGAAGAAAAATACCGAATTTCAAAATTCCAAACATGGGGGCTTATTATGGATGTTGTTCGGGTAATTTAATAATATTTTTGGACCTGTGACCTTGACCGTTCCAAAGATATTCGAAGAAAACCAAAAAAGTTGTCCAAAATCGCCGGATTTGAGATGTTTCAAGGTGTTTTTCTAGAAATGCTTACAATTCACGCAGGTTTGCTCATCGGATTTTTGAAGTACACTCATAAAACTTCAATTAATGAGAAAAACCGGCTGCCCAAATATCGAGCATTTTTTGAAAATCACAATCGAAGATTGACAAATGGGCAAAATTTACACGTGGTAAGTCTCATGCCCCATGTGTTGGAATCGTATCGTTGGAAAGGTGACCACGAGTGGAGTCCGAATATATATACTTTGTCGGGTCCAGGACCACCCTTTGAGAAGTTAGAGTTAAAAGAATATTTTGAGTTTTCACCCTCCAACCTAACCTAACCTAACCTTCTAACTGTCACTTACCGAAAATAATAGAATTTGAGAGTATCGACATCCTTGGATACGCCATGTTCGTCAGCCCTCCACAAATTGAACACGAGGACCCCGACTATAGCGATCAAGACCATGTTAGAAATCATCTTTTTCTAAATTTCTTACTAAAATATAAGTATGATAATGGCTGTAAGATGATGTAAGATGTAATGGCTGTTGATGATGACAAAGACGCATAATATGTGGCGAACAAATGCTAATTTCATTACTAAATAGATTTAGATATAATTTTCCACTAACAATGGAACCTTTTCTCAAGCTACACGAGATAAGCTTAGTGACTCAAACTTAAAAATCAACCTAAAAATTAGAAATCGCGTGGTACTTATCCTTCCGTTGAATGGGCACTTGGAGGTGAAATATTTGGGCGCAAAGTTCAAAGTAGCGGCCCATTTTTTCTCAAGCGGGCGAGCGGAGGAGTGAAAATTTTCTCCCTCTCCGTCAGGGTCACTCCGCTGCCTTCACACTATGGCACGGGGAGTGCAATTACTAACAGAAAATGGGCTGACTCTTTTAAGTCTCACGTTGCCCCATAAATGGGGTATCGTTGTAAAGGTGAGTTCGGGGGGATTCAGAATATATATGGTTTATGGGGTCTGGGACCACCCCCTGAGCCTTTAGAGCGGGATGAAATTTTTGAGTTTTTAGCCCGAGCCAGGGCTTATGTACCCGTTATGTCTGTCCGTCTGTCTGTTCGTCTGTCCGTCTGTCTGTCTGTGGACACGATAACTCACTTTAAACTCAACCGATCGACTTGAAATTTTTACCACATCTATATCGACCCAAAAGACAAATCGAGTTCGAAGATGAGCAAAATCGGGCCAGTCGTTGACCGGTGGGGGTCATGTAGGTGGTGGGGTTATTATGCATCAAATTTTCAAAATTGTCGTAGAAAGCTGAAATTTGGTACATAAGTAACTAGTGGCTTCTAGTGAAAAGATATGAAGTGAATTTGCGAAAATTTTTATCTGGAGGGACCCTATGGGGTCACCCAAACTGGTTTTTCAAAATCGTCCAATTAAACTGAAATTTGGTATGGAAGTCGATAACAGCTAATCATGGGAGTTTACGATGTACAATTTTGAAAATTTTGACCCAGAGGTACCCTGTGGGGTGACCCATACTGATTTTGTAAAATCACTCGATTAAGCTGAATTTTGGCATAGAGGTTGGCAATGACTTCTAATGAAAGAATACGAAGTTAAATTGGAAAAAAATTCAGGTGGAGGGATCCTATGGGGCTACCCATAGCGATTTTTAAAAATTGTCTAATCAAGCTAAAACTTCACATGGAGATTTCTGACCAACGCTGGCTCGGGCTAAGCAAAGCTGTACTAGAGGTTTTATTGAATAAAATGCTATATATGCTCCCATCTCTTGCTGTGTTAACTTTTGGTTGATTGAAAAATAAAAACCTCTAGTACAGCTTTGCTTAGCCCGAGCCAGGGTTGGTCAGAAATCTCCATGTGAAGTTTTAGCTTGATTAGACAATTTTTAAAAATCGCTATGGGTAGCCCCATAGGATCCCTCCACCTGAATTTTTTTCCAATTTAACTTCGTATTCTTTCATTAGAAGTCATTGCCAACCTCTATGCCAAAATTCAGCTTAATCGAGTGATTTTACAAAATCAGTATGGGTCACCCCACAGGGTACCTCTGGATCAAAATTTTCAAAATTGTACATCGTAAACTCCCATGATTAGCTGTTATCGACTTCCATACCAAATTTCAGTTTAATTGGACGATTTTGAAAAACCAGTTTGGGTGACCCCATAGGGTCCCTCCAGATAAAAATTTTCGCAAATTCACTTCATATCTTTTCACTAGAAGCCACTAGTTACTTATGTACCAAATTTCAGCTTTCTACGACAATTTTGAAAATTTGATGCATAATAACCCCACCACCTACATGACCCCCACCGGTCAACGACTGGCCCGATTTTGCTCATCTTCGAACTCGATTTGTCTTTTGGGTCGATATAGATGTGGTAAAAATTTCAAGTCGATCGGTTGAGTTTAAAGTGAGTTATCGTGTCCACAGACAGACAGACGGACAGACGGACAGACAGACGGACAGACATAACGGGTACATAAGCCCTGGCTCGGGCTAAAACTCAAAAATTTCATCCTGCTCAAAAATCCCAGGGGGTGGTCCCAGACCCCATAAACCATATATATTTTGAATCCCATCAAAGTCGCCAACGCCAACTTTCCAACGATACCCCATTTGTGGGGGCTACCTGAGACCTGACATTTTGACCTTTCCACCTTCCATAAAAGGTCACGGAGGTCGATTTTGACCTTGAGGGTAATTTAAAAATTATTCAGCTTGCAAATATGTATAACGTATCAAAAATTTGTAAAAATCTAAATTATTTTCATTGTTCGTAATGTTTAATGGCGAACATTTTCATCCATTTACACCACAATCATGAACGTTATCCATCCAAAAACCATCAGGATGCCAGTATTTATGCATCTCTACATTACTTCCGTTCGAGGGGCGATTTGTGCATAAAGTTCAGTGGCATAGCTCTAAGAGTGAAATACACAAGAGTGATAGATATCAATTTGCTAAAACTTTGACAAGACGCCTTTGCGTGGTTGGTTTACGCTTTTGGAAAGGAGGTCGCAGAAGGTCGCAAGGGAAATGATAGTTGTGGGCATGAACGATAAGTCAATATGTCCACTTTCGAATTTCGGCTTGTTATGGCTTGTTATGGAGTAATGAAACTTCCCTCCATTTACCCCTGTGTTAAATCCGATTTTGAACGAAGGCTACCACTTCACAACCTCAACCAAATGACCTTAAATTTTATACACAATTTCAGCAATTGATAAGGTATCAATAAACACACAAAATTATAAAAACAAAATTTTGGAATTTCTGCCAATATTTGGCTTCCCCGTGCCATAGTGCTTCACCCTCGCGTTAGTTTCGTTGCTTGTATGCCGGGAATATGCAGTTACAAAAATTTACAACCAAATAATAAAAATAAATTAAGCTTAAGGATTATGATTTATAATTAATACATTTGTAATTAATACAATTTTGCATTTTTTGACAGAAATGTAATTAAAGTTTTAAGTAAGGACTATTGGCACAGTATATCAAATGGTAATCGTGGTAAAAGCAATTAAAGCATAAACGTTGGTCACACCAACTACATTTTATGAAAGCTAGTTTTCCACAACTAAAACACAACATAGGACACATTTCGAAGCATATCTGTTCATCTTATTCATCCTGACGGAGACGCGAGTTCAGTCCTGAAAGCTAGAGTTTAATAAACTAAAAAATGACTTCCTTGCACTCCACTCAACACATCAATAATTATAATCCATTTAATTGCGAACGGCAGGCTCACGGATCTTTGTATATGTACTTACTGCTTGTACATTGGCGACAGATATGGATAATGTTTAAGGCCAGCAATTCCTCAAACGTATGTGCAAATATATCTTAATTACGGGTTTTATGTAGACTTAAGTGGCGTATCAGTATGTCACGATTCACAAGGTGTAGAACATACTGATGTCATCGACACAGAATGGGGTATAATCAATAACTTTAGTAGCCGAGGTTAATTATGTTGTATGTATACCATAATTTAAGACTTGAAAGGTCATTATACATATGTATACATATGCACATCATCAAGTAGTCCACGTTGTCCGTATTAGATTTCAACTGAAGCTTATACTCTGTGATTTTGCTAGTTTTCTTCTATAACTTTACACTGTCATATTTCGAATTACGGAGAGGTAATAGGTCATTTGGTAAGAATAAAGCATTATCATGTTGGTGGCAATAAGAATTGTACTTTGGTAATGGCTCCCACTTTTGTACCAAGCAATAATGCGTGGTGGTAGTGATCCAACATACGCGAATGAGACCTTATCTATTATTTAGATTGCGTGCAATGGTTTCTTGGAATAAGCTAGAGAGGGACCATTTTCAAAATGAAATTCGTGTCCGAGCAGGGCGGGTTGTAACATAACTTATATTTTATTTGTGTTAGGATGAACAATTCTGTATTGCAGACTCAATTTCTAGAAAGACGAATGTAATTATTCAAATGGAATCTACAATCTAAGTTCCAACTTGGAATTCTAACAAGGACACTCCACCCCTATACATTCTTGGCAATAGGAGTCAACCATTTGGTATACTCCCAAACCACGTTAACAACTTTTTAAAAAGCAAGATCCAAATTCTACATGTCAAAATTGCCTGAAATAATGCTGAGCATAAGATGCTAACAAATTGAAATTATTCACGACAATTCAATGTTGATTTGATTCTACTCAAGTAATTGAATATTCTCAAAACCAGCAATCCTAAAGATTCTCCTAGTTTCTAAGAATATAAACGTGTTAATGACCAATGGAAGTCAATTAACTTCTTATTTTGATTAAATTGCTGTATAAAATAAAATTTTAAAAGACGTTAAAAGACCTGTATTGTATATAATATTCAAATTTTGCTAAACACGTACGCAAGTTTATATTACAAACGACTATTTCGAACAGACATTACACAAATTTAATCACATACATAAGTGGAAAACAAAATCAGCAAATTATACATATTCCAGAAACGGTGAAATCAAAATGACTTTATAAATTTTCCATTATCCATTCTGTTGAATACGATTCTACAACTCCACTACTCAGAAAGATGGAACAAAAAAATCTTCGAATGATGTTTTTGCGAATTTTAATATTCAGCTGGATGGAACATTTGTCCACCTCGAGTATTATGGCCAGCCTAGAATACTGTGAAGTTCAAATTATCCACGACAAAATTGATTCTTCTCTTTTTGAGTTTTTCGGGTTTTCATATTTGCACCCCATCAGCATATTTCGTTTTAATAAGTCATCCTTTCCAGACAACGATAGAGATATTTCCAGGATTCGTGACTCTCCATGTAAAATTAGTTTTCTGCTCGCTCAATATTTCCTTGAAGGCAATGTAGTCTGTGATCGTCCTTTTCCCCTAGCTGAGTAGATTAGGTTTTCAGCTTATGTCTATGTGCATAAGACATTAACTACCGATCACTCACCGATGGTAGTTGCGGAGTGGAAAAACGTAAATTATATGCTCGTCTCTACGGAGAGATCCGTAATATGTTGCCCTTTAGAGCCATCTGGTCGAACCACAAGAAACTTTGGGATACTGCTCCTTCCCCCGGATGCGCCCGCCAGTTTGCATTCAACCGACGCCGAATATTGGGTCTATGAATTGTAAAGTGGTTGACATATTGTGCAATTGTTCAAAGTATTGTATCCTGCTCCAAAGAAATGGGCCTTGGAGTCGCCAAGGATTGGAGTGGAAAAACTCCCAAATTACTTCGATTTTTCTAGACTAATTCTCAATAAGAATCCGTTCAATCGAACTGAAAATAATTCTCTGTACACGTACATGCTTCACTCAATCTTTATAATAAAAGCAAATGTAAGCCTTCATTCGCAGTGCACTAAATGCGAAGCTGCCCTTGGATTTGAAAAACTGATGGTATTACAAATTCAAACAACAGTAACAACAAGTTTTCATAGTTATCAGTTTGTCACGTGTCAGTCTGAGGCTTTTATATCGTTTAAGTTTTACCTCCTGCCTTACCAACCGGCAGTTTGGGTATTATTCTTCACAGCAATTTGTGCCGTTGCAATTTCCCTTACGTTGTACGTTAAATTTAAAAAACTCCCCACCTTTTCTCCGTGGATGTTTTTGCTCGCAAATATTTGCGAAGAATCGACCAATACTCCAGCGCTTCTTGAAAAGCAACCCTTCTTCAGGCTTATGATCGGAAGCTGGATGCTAATGTGCGTAGTAATGACGAATTGTTATAATGGATTAATGATCACAGATCTAAATTCTCCCTTGCCAAGGACCAATATACCAGAAAAATTTGAAGATTTGATATGCCAGGAGAAAGAGATAATTAAATCATATAAGAATGGGGCAGATTTGTCTGACTGGGTGGTCAAGGCACTTGCTCGTTACATGACATGCGCACCAGCGAAAAAATTCAGGTACTTGTTTTCAAATCTTATCTCTAACTTATAATGTAGTTGGACCTCAATTTGTTGGTATATTATTTGATTTGGTTATTACTCTAATACCGTATGTAAGTTACCGCACTATGTCGATGATGGATGTAGTTTCGATGCAAAGTATAGTTCTGTTAATCATTGGGAGTTCCAGTCACTCATATTATCCAGATAGTTTCAACTTTACTAGTACAGATATCTCAGACACGTCAGCAATTGTTACGCTGGTAGAACGCGAGCTTGTAAAATGTGGTAGAACCATCCTCGTCGGTGAGCCATTTGAAATTGACTCAGAATATCAATATCTCCGCAAAAAATATCCTTGGGTAACGTTCTACAAAGGCACTATAAGTTCGTGGCCATCAGGCTGGGTATTTCAGAATGAGGGGAATTCGAGGATACCGCTGTATTTTGTGTATTTATTGGAATCCGGGATATATACGCGTCTCGAACTGGAAATATTGCACCGAAGATATATCTGGCGGAATAAAAATATTAAATTCCCCGCAAGTCAAGGGACCCCCCTTGGCTTGGGTGGGGCGTTGCTAACCTTGTTTATCATATGTGGAATTACAATTGGGGTAGCCTTGATCAGTGTGGCTTTCGAAGGCAGGCGGAAGATATTTTTGGCGATTCGACTTGCAGCGAATAAAGCTAGGAACGGTGTGAATAATTTGGTTAAAAAAGTGCCACACGGGTTCTAAAATGCTTTACCCGAACCCGAGATCTCAAAATTGAACCTGATTGATGGAACCCGATATATAAATTTTGTTCGAACCCGAAACCCGAAATCGAACCTTGATTTTTTTTAATTCAAAAAATTGGAAAAACTTCGGTAGGAAAATCCGCGTTCATTGCAAGCCTGGTCACAATAACACCACGGCTTCCTTATGTTAATTTTCTCCTCATTTCTCCTCATTTCGAGTGGCCATTCTCACAGAACGGTATTTAAACTCGGGACGCTTCGGCATCCGGGGACAGTTATTTGATGAGAGGCGGGAGATATTCACGTTTGCCGAAAAACACTTCAGAATCTTGTTCAGTAATATTTAATTGGACAGTACTTTTTAAGTTTCTTTTTAATTATATGTCCATATATATGATAAACTAGACGTTTATGTGTGTATGACACGGGATTCCGCCGCCCGCCCCCTTCCCCTTTCACCGTGACGTCTACATATATAATTACTATAATTTTATCACTATTGTTACACCCGGTATGACGATTTCCATACCCGGACGGCGACCACCGGTGTAAGAAGTCAACACTGCAAGGACACACCGGGCTGTCCGTTGTGTCCGGACCTACCATCCATCATAGTGTCCATCATAGCCGGATGTCAAGAATGGCCGGGATGTCTAGAAAGCCGAGAATGTCCGGATGTCTGGATGTTGGCATCCAGCCAGACATCCCAAAATACAGCCAGACATCCCGCTAGATATCCCAACATTCATCATGGTATGTAGGGATGTCCAGCTGGATGTTGGGAGGTTAGGATGTCCACAACCACCGGAATGTCTGGAAGTTCAATCCTTTCTGCTATCCGTCAATGTCATTTTCTTATACATTGAAGGGATGCGTTCCTCCAGACGGACAGACAGACAGAGACTGGGCTATTCTTATTAAGAATTAGTATTATGAACGTCTACAATAAATCGTAAGGAAAATAAACATATACTCATTGCCAATTTATAAGTTGTTGCTTACGTTGTTTTTTTACTTTTAACTTATGAAATTTAAAATAGGTCTCAAAGAATGCATCATGCTGCTTTAATAAATTTTGAAAATTTAACTCAATATGATTATATTAGCATCTGAATGTTATTTAATAAATAAAATTTGACTCTATTAAGAATACAGAAGTTGCGTTAAGTAAATACCTACGTTATTTATGTTTATGGCATCTTGTTAAAATTTGGAAGATGATTCATCACACACTAGTTAGATATTTGCCAGGCACGTGCACACAACTTCGTATTTTGCCCATAACATTCGGAAATTAAACTGTCATAAGCCAATACATTTTTCATACGAAGTGCAAACGCATAGAAACATTAAAATCGATAAGCGCTCTAACGTTGCAAACATACATGGTAGTCCTTGAGATATTGTAGGAAAATGTCTCCGGAAACTCTGGGTTGAACGATCCATCGATAGGCTTTATTTTGGCGATGCATTTTGGTTCAAAGGCTTAAACGATTTGAAGATGGAAATCTACAAAAAATTAAAAACTGGAGACTGAACGGAAATTAATTCAACTACGCTAACAACCCTAACTTAACAAATTAAGGATCGACTTGAGGGTCAAGGCTACTACCTCGATCAATTTATGATTATTTAGTGTTCGCCGCCTTTTTCTTTTTGTACAAAATAAATGAGAACTTTCTGTGTTCGTTTTCTGTTGCCCTCGCCAGTTCGATAATCCATGGTTACATACAAATTCATAAGATATGTATGTGAATTGTGGGAAATATTTTAGCCGATTTTCTATATATGTACATATGTACTTAACTACTTTGCGACTTTACTTTACGAAAAAATTTACGACTTTTTTCAACCACCCCCAATGGCAACCTGATTAGAACTGCAGATATTATCGTCACTTAAAATCCTGAAAATTCTCCAGAACAAGATAGCTGATCCTGTTTTATGTCCAATGATCGAAAACTGTTCAAGTAGGATTGTTGATGTGAGTCAAAACTTTTGTCTAATTATAGGAAAAATACGTATTATACACAACAGATGTAGTTGGGTCAATCGAAACAAGGATCAAGGTATGATTTTACGCAAGTCCGCATTATCCTGTGCCAGTAACTTCAAATAACATCAAGCTTACCCGGAACGATCTAACACAGATCACTATTTTACATCCTACATTTCCCACACTTTACCCACACTATGTACTCATATTGCCACACGAAATTTACAAATTTGTGAAACACTTCAACAACTCTGATCGCCTGGTTGTGCAACTTATGTCGCAAAGAAATCGATCCCTCCAGAACAAATAAACATATCCCTATAAGAATTAAGACACCATATAACTTTACCATATTCCTCAAAGCTATGAGAGATACTGGATTGGATTCTTCAAACACGAATTCCATCCTCTCCACCTGGAATAACAGCTTATACGTAATTTTTCGAAATAACCACCTCTTTCCCAACAACTTTTTATCATAGTCACTTATTTCAGACACTCTGTCAAAGCTTTCCCACCTATGATACAAGCCAGACTGGCATAGACGCCCTAAACCTTCGGACAATATAGGAAAAAGCCACGTCCTATGCATCATTATTGGGGCAACGTGAAACAATCCCAACTCATCAAACCTCCTCGACCACAATGTTCGCTTGGATCGCAACCCATCCAGAAAATTTGCAACGTGTTTTTCATTATCCACTATGGCGAACGTTTCTCCAAGTTTTTTCTTGACGCCGTTAACCTTAAATTCTAACGAATCCGCAATCTCGATCCCAAACTCGAATTTATTTAGCGCAGGTACATAAAGAGCTCGGCTTTTCAATTTGGTCAGTATTTGATGTAAATTTGTACCATTTTCCGTTTTTCGAAGGAATTCCGGAATCATAAAGTCCACAACGGACGAGTGTTCAAATTTCACTTTAGACCCACCAGATGTCGTACCTGTCGTAATTATTTCCATGTTTGAGTTAAGCACTCCCTCTTTGGAATTGGGAAGTTGCGGTGGTGTCGTAGAAATTAGTGAGGAAAACAATGAGCCCTGATAAAATTCGGACCCCATCATGAAAAAGTAGAATACCGTGATAATGACAAATGGCTTGCAGCATGTAAAACTACGCAGGATCTCATTAGTCCCCCCAAATTGACCCGTCAAACAGGCACACGTCCAAAACAATGCTTTATCAAAACCAACAACCGCACTAGCCAAGGATTCCCGCAGTTTTGGAGATGCTACTACCAAAGATATTGCCAGAATAGAAACTACCATCCCAATCCACGTGGGCGTATCGAAGGGAAGGAGGAACGTTCCGAACGAATCCACACTTGACAGAGGCTACAGCGAGATCGTGGTTATTACTGTGGGAACAATTTTTAACGTGTAAATAAATAATGATTGTCTCCATGGACCGTCTTTTAGAATATATTTCTCCAAGTCAGACATAGTTAGAATTAGGTTATAATAAATTCTTTGTATTCCAGGAGGATCGTCGTCACGCGGGAATATCTCGTTGTCTATTTTAACGTCTGTAAAATTATAAATTTTCCCCAATGTCAATCGCACGCAGATTAAAGAAGATTTGAAGCACCGACCCGCATAGTAATGACTGTAGCAGGTATTGCTTTTGGTGGAGAATGTACTTTGAGGAATTGATGAGAACCTAATTTTGTTTAAGTTGCGATTGTATGATCTCCATTCTTCGATGAAGTTGAGGGGATTGATTTTCACGCCACGCAAGGGAGTGTCCCCACACGGATGACAGAAGACATACAGATCCAACTCGATAGGATTTAAGACGAATAATTTACAAGTCAATTTGACAGGAGGAGTTCGGTGCGACATGAATGCCGTTGAAATCACCGACTTGGCTGAAACGCCTGAATCAACCAGGAACATAAATTCTGGGTTTTCTGAGCAAGATGTCAAACTCCGCTGGATATTGTAAATGTTGCCACCCTCCGCTAACCAGTTCCGAATTGCGGGCATTACGACGGATGTGGACGCTTGATTAAAGCGTGTGGTACGCTTAGGATTTGGATAGGCACGATGGTTACAACTTTTGTAATATTTTGTACCATCAAGGGTAAAATTTGACATGTTAAATATTACTTTTGCATGCGTTTCGTCATCAAGTAGGTTGTTTAGTAGAGTTAGTTCCGCCAAAGTTTGACGGACATTGACAAAGTCGACGAAAATTTGGAAAACTGGGATTGTTGAGGCGTCGTGGATATACTTAAGTGAAGGTTGTGCTTGTAATTTGAAGATGAGTAAGGTAAGATGGAAACAATGCTTTAAAAATTTAATTAGCATGTTTTCAATCATAGTTTTGAAAAGGATTTGAAAGAAATTTTATGTTAATAATGATAGGTATTTTGTGTAGAATGTTCTAGAATATTAAGAAACATGCGTAATGCCTCATTGATGTCAGGTTCACCTAATCAGTCTGCGATACTTTATTGTCAAAGCTTGTAGAAACTTACAAAATACGAATTACATCAACATACATATGCCCATTAGCTAATTGTGGCCTCCCTTTATTTAAAATTTATGGACTGTGGGTGAAACACGCAATTATTTGGTTTTGGCTAAAGCTAGCTTTTGTGAACAGCGGACACGAAATAATTAAAGTTTTATACGGACGTATTTACTAATGACCCCATTTACCTATGTAAGATTTATGCGTCACATACATACCACTGAAAGCTTAAGTCTTAACACATTAATCATGAAGAAAATCCCGAAAGTGGTCATATTCCATTGAAGCCTGTCCATCACATATTTAGATGTAGGTATGTATATACATACCCTATAAGCACCCGTACCCGTATTTCTTGCGTATTTCGTTCGTTGTCGCGTATTTAGTTCGTAAAATATTTTATTGGTAGTTTTCTTAAGTTATACTCACATTAAACGAAAGAAAAATCCCTCAGGTTTTCTGAGCATGTAATATGCATGCAATAGAAATGGATTACATCTCACTAAAACATGCGTATTCTATACCCGTTAAAACGCATGTATTACGTGGGTAGAATTCATCCGTATTCATTCCACTTGTAATACGTAGGTAAACAGCAGATTATTTTTTAGAAAGTTAAAATAATTTTAGAGGGAATATTTATACGAAACAATGGACGATAGCGTGGTCCTTCCATTCAGAACTAACATAATGTTCTCCGTCGTAAAGTTTAAGTCGGACTGCAATTAGTGCAATAAGGGCCCACATGTTGGTTAAGCGCTGATAGGCGCCATTGTTACCGGCCCTCTGGCCCAAGTAATAATGTCACGTCACTAATAAAGAAGCTTGAGAAGCCAGAAAAGTCCTGGCCAAAGTTGGAAGTCACATGTTAGCAAATTGCAGGTAATTTTACTAATTATTTATTGTTTTAAATTTAACTAACCTTATCTAACAATTCTCTAGATACATTTCTGCAAGGACGGCAATTGCAAGAGGCTGCTCGATTTACATGCGACTTGGACACTTCTGATGCAGACGGCGGAGAAGAAAATAGTCCCCCTTTCCAAAGTCTCCTGCATTATCTCTTGTGCCCGACGCACACCATGACCAAGAACAATATGCACAAAACGTATCCCAAATTGTTATTACAGACGACGGTGCCTGTAAGTTGAACTATACTTGATTATAGTTATTGTCTTCTATCAATGACGAGTAAGCGAGTTATTATATTACATTATATTAAGTCCCTGTTTAATATTTCCAGGTCTTGTAGCTGTTCATGGCGAGCAAGTGACCTCTGCAAGCCACTCACAGCAGGTTGACTTGAATTTCGACAATCCAATTGGGACAGGAGGTCATCTGGTGGTCCAACCTGAAGGAAGTGAAGCGAGCATTTACCAGATGTATTAGAAGTTAGCCCAGCCCAGCCCAGCGTAGGGATCCCCCTGAGCCGAGCCGAGCCGAGGCGAACCGAATTTGATATTCAATGGCCATATAACTCACTAGGTATACTAGCGACCTGTCGTCTGGACCTAGCTATCCCACTATGTTTTTTGGAATCCACTGAGGTCCCATACAAAGGATCCAATGTTATTTCCGTGTAAAATTCATATTTGGCGAATTGCCGTGGCGCCAAATTCGCCAAATTTGCGTGTTTTTACTTTTCAAATCGCTATAACTTTTGAGATTCTTGATGGATTTTCAAAATTTTAGTACCAAAATGATCACAAATAGTTAAGTTTTCACACAAGAACAAAAATTAATTTTTTTCAAAATTTTCGAAATTTTCGAAATTTTCCAAAATTTTCCGATCAAGGAATCGGGCGAAAAAAGCTTTAAAATTATTCAAAAATTGAAAATTTTCGTTTCTCAATTATTTCGTAAAATTCCGATTTTTGTGATCATTTTGATCCAAAAATTTTGAAAATCCCGCTTAAACTTAAAAAGTTACACAGGTTTGAAATTGGTCGAAAATCCTGATTTTTAAGTTTGGCGCTACGACAATTCGCCAAATATGAATTTTACACGGAAATACGATTGGATCCTTCATATGGGACCTAAGTAGATTCTAAGAAACATAGTGTGATAGCTAGGTCCAGACGACAGGTCGCGAGTATACCTACTCAGTGCGGTGCCACAAAAGTTAAAGTGGGTGTGGCTCCATATGACCACACCCCCTTCTTATGGGGCAAATTGAGATTATATTTAAATCGATATATTACGGATTCGCCAAACTCAAAAAATAGTTTGATTGCACCCCTCACTCGACCACACCCACTTTTGGGGTAAAATGAGATTATCCTCATATTCGCCTCCGCAAGCAGATACACAGTGAATAAATCAAGTGGGGTTGGCTCCCCACTTGAGCACACCCACTTTTGAGGCAAAATGAGATCAAATTGAAATTTGCAAACAAGCAAGACGTGCTTATACTAAAACAAGTGGGGCGCAAGCTCCTTGAGTACACCCACTAATCAGGCAAAACGAAATTTATATCCGCCCAAGTTGGTTATTCATATCAAATTTGTGGGCAGTTGCTTTAATTTTTCAAGTACGCAATTCTTTAGGCGGGCACGATTTCTCAACGGGAATATCTTCCCCAGAACCCAAGCCTCCCGCTGAAACAAAGCTCATAATCATATCTATTGGGGAACTCTGAGAATTTATGTCCGCCCAACGTGCCGCTTCATATAATATTTGTGGGCATTTGCTTTGATTTTTTAAGTATGCAACTCTTCAGGCGGGCCCGATTTCTCAACGGGAATATCTTCCCCACAACCTAAGCGTCCCGCCGAAAAAAGTTCATGATCGTATCTATTGGGGAACTCTGAGAATTTATGTCCGCTCAACGTGCCTATTCATATAATATTTGTAGGCATTTGCTTTGAATTTTCATTATTATTATTATTATTATTATTATTATTATTATTATTATTATTATATATACAAATATTATAATATTAATAATATATCAGAAGAAGTATATAAATTTAGTTCGTTTTATTAAATCAACGCAAGAAATGCATAGGAATTGTATACAAAATTTGCCGTTTAAAAACACAATTTGTATTTAGTTGTTTTACATACATATGTATGTATTGGGGTTGAATTTGTGAATAAAAGTCACACAGATTGTAGTTCGCAATCTGTCAAAGTTACACTCATTGTTATTTAGTACATTAGTCTACAAATAAATAGTTTCATAGAAAACAAACATAATCTGCATGCATTTTCTTAAAATGATGTGACATATGTAAGTCACGCAAAATCGACAACGGCTTTCACTATAAATGAATGAATGAATGAATGAATTTATTATCAATCCTTGTGAGGCCGCTTACGGGCCCATGAAGGTACAGGAATTTACATACAATATTTGTGTACTAATATAGGGTAAAAAGTATAAATGAATATAAAACCAGTCAAGACAAAGGAAAAAATATTGGTCATAACCTAGAGATACATAATAGATTACATAATTGACTACAATGGAAATATTGCATGTAAAGGAGAGCTGCACCTCTTCGCTAAGTAGACATAAATTAGTTGTGCGATGATGATGAGGGGTGACAGCATTTGTCTGTATATCTATAATGTATGTGTGAGTTAAAGATGATGGAGGAAGAGAGTGGGAAGGTTTTTATGGGGTTTGGAGATTGGAGGCTGCAGGGGGTTGTGATGACGGGAGGGGCGGGCGGCATGGCAAGATGGTCTTCTTACGATTGGGAGGTGGGAGGGGGGGCGGTTGGCGTCAATAATTCTCAACATCTCGACGTGGGCTGCGTTTGGATTTGGGCATTCGACGGGTTTGAATTACCCCAATGGTGACCAAGGCAAGTGTGACCAGGAGGAGGGCGACGAGACATATAGTTTGAGTAATGTTGAATTTTTCAATGCTGTTGTGGACCTCAATTTGGTGCTCTCGTTGTTGGGTGACTTTCACTATAAATTCATTGTTTGCTTCCCTGGACGGAAAACGTGTTCAAGAAATGAGGGATTTTGTTATTATTAGAATTTGAACACAAATTTAGTTTGACAATTTGTTACGCGTATATTAAATTTCACGGTTCAAGAAGAAAGCTTTCTGTTCACGATTTGGTATTATCTAGAAATTAGATTACATAACGGTGATTATGGTAATTTATATAAATAAATACATATGCTTGACGTGATACTTGAACCAATTCAATGAAATTGATTCTTATCTGTAGTGAGTGGTTTATCTCGAGTATGTGATTGTTTATTACCCTACTGGGAAAACCCATGCGTGGCAATGCGATTATGACCAAATTTCCATTATACATACGACGAAAAAGTTGAACGAGCAATAAGATGTTGCTCGTCGTTTCGAGCACCCTGATTTTTTTTAAATAGTCTGTTCATGCAACATGATACGTTGATCTTTAATCCCATGCAAGATACGCATTCGTCGCCGTGAGATTGGGACAAATTTGTGAAATTTGATTCATTAAAATATTTAGCACCGGCATGTGAGCATGCATGAATTTTAAAAATCATCACGTAACCTTTTGATTATATTTGCAACAAAGTCTTCCATTTTTCTTAACTTCTTCATTACGCACGTATTCGTAAAAATTTTTAATTTAGTGAATAGAAAAGATTCGACACTTTAAAAGTTGGAGAAATAAATACGAACTTGATAAAAACTCCAGATTTTTTGTATTTTTTTGTCAGACTCTACGTAAAATTCTCTTCGATTTAACATAAAACTTTGCTTCCTATGAACGTGACGCACAGTTGCGAAGCTTATCTTATCCATATATTTGCAAAACAGTAAGTACGCAAATATAGTGCATATGTATGCAGTTGACTTTGAGCAACATGATTGATGAGGTACAAATTTAAACCAGAGAGGCGATTTATGACTACATAAATTGGCGAAGCGAGCAAAGCATAACTAACTACGTCCAAATTTTTGTCTTTGCAAATGAAATCAACTGTCAATCAAAGAATTAAATTTCGCTTAAATTCACTAAATTTAAATCCTCATGTCAGTTCAGCCTTGATTGATGACTTTTGATCACAGGATTCGTACATAATGTTGAGCTGAATTTGAGCTTTCAAGAATAATATTTACATATCAAGTCACAACATATGATAACAAAATCATCGGAAAATTCAATTAATTATTGTCCTATCGCGGTTGGAATGCGGTCCAGCGAGTAATAAAAAGGCTGGGTTGCTAATAGCAGAGAATCAGTTTAATTACCTGGTGACAACTACACAATTAGAAAGGGTTCCATCTATTTTATTTATTGGTGCAGATTAAAAAAATGGGTAAAATGAGAAATAACCGCTTCCACGTCTTAGTTGTTCTTCTTTGTTTTTCCAACTTTTGCGAATCAACAATTTCAGAATGCGTCGGTGAACCTCAGGTAAAATTTTGAAATATTGTTTTCGAAATTGAGTTTTTTTATAATTATGGTTAGTTAACTTAGAATTGTTCAATTGAATTTATGGAGAAAACCCGTATTACTACCTTATTATAATAAGGTAGTAATACGGGTTTTCTCCATAATTAAATTATAATTTAAGAGTAGATTAAACTTTAAAAAAATAATGCACTTTTTATTTAATAACTTCATCATTTAATTGCATCGAGCATAAGCTTGTTCTCACATTTTGGAGTTGGACATACATATATGTATCATTTTGTAAAATACAAAATTTCAGTAAACTTAAGCAGTTACAATTATTAGTAAAGGTTGCGCCATTAGTAATTTGTTGGTTGTAGTGTTTCATTTTGCTTCTTAATCCTTGTTGGATAAGAAAACCATGGCATACTTACTTTGAAATTTAGGTGGTCGAGTGTCCCCCATCGGAAGAGGGTATCCCTACATATCATCCCTACCCATACGACTGTCGCAAGTTCATCGAATGTACGAATGGTCACGCGATCGTGCAGTGCTGTGCTCCTGGGACGGTGTGGGATCAAGACTTGCTTGTCTGCAATCATGAATTTATTTCACCTTGCGTCATCGTCACCACTCCAGCCACCCCGTAAGTTTGAGTGCTTTTCCATTCGATTGCATCCATAGCTTCGTGGATCAATTTTGCGCTAAAATCCAGAACAAGCTAGAAACACTTGTCCAAGGTAAATTGGTCCTTGTAATTTGTTTGGTACCAAAATCTAAAAATGTGTGCAAACCTTGTACGCTGATTTCGTATGAAGGAATAAATGCTCCAAAATTAATAAATGTTCACATTGGAATCAAATCGTATTATGTTACATTCTGCAGCTAAGAAAATATTGATAGCGTCTATTATTGATATTTTATTTCGTGATGCAGCTCATGCAAATGAGCTGCTTTGAAAATTCATTCCCCAAAATTGAAATTGAAGGAATATTTATTTATCTGATTGTATGAAATCC
Source organism: Folsomia candida (assembly GCF_002217175.1). Taxonomy (NCBI): domain Eukaryota; kingdom Metazoa; phylum Arthropoda; class Collembola; order Entomobryomorpha; family Isotomidae; genus Folsomia; species Folsomia candida. Next base: position 114,294 of record NW_019091248.1, on the reverse strand, counting down.
AGTGGATGTGATCATGTTTTGCTAAACTATAATTCATATTTCAGAGATTCGACATTGATTTCTACACAAGAAACTCAAACCACAACCACAGCGACTACGACTACACCAACTACTACGAGGCCAACTACGACTACACCAACAACTACGAGGCCAACTACGACTAAACCAACTACTACGAGGCCAACTACGACTACACCAACAACTACGAGGCCAACTACGACTACACCAACAACTACGAGGCCAACTACGACTACACCAACAACTACCACTCCAACTACGACGACACCAACAACTACGACCACACCAACAACTACCACTCCAACAACTACCAGACCAACCACAACAACTAGACCCAGCACAACAAACTCACCGCCACAGCAACTGGTTATTCAAAGGCGCGGATTTAACTACGGTGTGGAACAGCGGGACCATTTCTATAGGAACTGGACAGAATATGAAGTCGGATTTGGAAATCGTGACAGGGACTTTTGGTTAGGTATGGTACATACACCTTCACATACACCTGTACAGTTTCCCTACCAACGGATTTTGTAGGCGACATATAAGTGAAAAATCCGTATTACATTAAACACAGTTTTCCAAATAAAGTAAAACAATAGGCACTTAAAATGGTGATTGGCGTAGATTCCACTATATTACGTCGATACCTTAATAACTAAATTTCTAATTGCGTGCGCGGGCATCATTGCATGTCACTGCCCAGATTTTAGATTTTAATCCCTAGAATGCAACCATATTTCTTGTGAAACAGGTGACTCTTTGGCGTATCACTTAGGGAATAAATTCAGCACATTTGATAGAGACAACGATAACACCAATCACAATTGCGCTGAAAGATACATGGGTGCATGGTGGTTTAATAATTGCTTTCTGGTAAAATATACACTTGTATCCTGGTAAAATATACACTTGTATCCTACGTATAGTTGTGAAATGTTATAATATCTTCGTTAATTTTCAGTCTCATTTAAACGGTGAATACAAAAATTCATCAACTACAATTTCGAACGGAGGACTTATTTGGTCCCTCTGGACAGATTGGGGCTACTCCCTGAAGGCATGTGAAATGAAAATAATCCGGAATAATTAAAAAGTGATTGCATAATGATATAAATTGTCATTCTTGATACTGAAGAAATAAAATGGCCTCTGCTTAATTCGAAAATTGTGTAATCCGTTAAAACATGATTTTGTTAATACATTCCGAACTCATTATATACTATGGAATTCGCTGTTTAGGTTTTATAAGGAAATAGATGATTCACCTAATCAGTTGGATTTTAAGATTCAAAACCAGCATACTGTTGTGAAGTGTTGAAGATGATCTGCATCAGCGTTTTGAAATAATAATACAGAACGGGTACGTTTGTAAATGACTTACAAACGAATATCTTCTGGTGTCCAGATTCAATCTTGTGCCCATGTACTTTTCGACAGAATGGATGGTTACCTGTCATACAATTCATTTCATTATTTAATATTTATTATTTATATTTTTTTACATAAATCTGTATGTCCTGCTTAATACGTTCGGACATACATAGATCAAGAAATTTATAACTACATTTACACTTACAAGTATCTATACATGCACGTGTACAGCTTAGTTTGCAGCGAGTCATGCAGGGGCTTCAGTGAGTACATACTTGGACGAATAGAAATAAACTAAAGGACTAAATGGTTTGGTACTCGTGAGATTTAATTTATGTTATCAGTTTGTGGAGTTGGGATTTATTTTATAAATACGCATCAAAACCCTTAAGCTTACATACATACATAAATCAGTCCACTTAAGTAAAATCTCAAAAACACAATCGGCAATCCGTTATGTGATCTGATGTCAATGAAAATATAATTAAACATTTTAATAAATGTTACACAAGGTTGTAGATAAGTGCGTAATGTGGATAATGAATTTACAGGTCTGTCATTGGCAGGACTGGATGTAGTGGCGTGATCAGGCGATTATTTTAGATATGAATGTGCCTGAATCTCAGCTTTTCTTATATTTTCTGCTAATGAGAGTAATCGATTTAGCAACTAGTAGTAATTACTAGTAAATACTACCATTACGATTTCGTCAAACGTCAGCAGATGCATAATCGTCAAAGGATTTATTAGGAGTAGGATTATTTACACCTACTCCACTTTTTCTATTATTCATTAATTCCATTCATGGGATTTCATGTCAAAACACGTGTAAATACTTTATACGTGTTACAAAAATTAATAAATATCACATCAAACTATAAATTTCCTTACATATGTAGACTTCCTCTAAAAAGAAGAGAATTTCAATATTACTTTTCCCCTGGTGGATGCTTCCTTGTTCCATCCAATCTTCTGAAGCAGCTATTCTTCTATTGCGGCCTGTGCATAATAATGCTGATTTATTTTCAATTTAACTTACGAATATTTAACTATTTATTCCTTACCTTCATACTGGTCGAAACTTAAATCTGATTTATAGCATCTGGTCAACAACTTGTCAACGTTTGTTGTCTTTGGAGATATCTTGGGTACCCTCTAAATGGGCGTGATTCTGATGAGTTACTGCAACATAATATGCTCGGTGGTGATGATTTTCATATGTCTGTAATCCCTTGTCAATTATGCATACACTGCAAATAAACTGGTGTCAATTCCGCGCGGTGTAGTCACATATAGACACCACGCGGTGTTAATTGCCCGTATTAACACCGCGTGGTGTCTATATGTGACTACACCGCGCGGAATTGACACCAGTTTATTTGCAGTGTATATATATATATATCGAAGCAAGCAGGAAACGTATGCAACTAGGTTGAAGTGCTTTTCACAGATCCTGATAATTATGTAAGTTCAGACATCAATCAAACTTTTTTTTAGATAACTTATCATTTAATGCTAACCCAAGTAGAAATCCCGAATTCTCACGTGAATTTCACGCGGAATCAATGTGATTTGGCCGCTTTTTCGATGTGAAATTTACGTGAAATTTAGGTGATCACGTTAATTTCACATGATTTCCACTAATCACCAAAATTTCACGTTAATTTCACATCGAAAAAGCGGCCAAATCACATTGATTCCGCGTGAAATTCACGTGAGAATTCGGGATTTCTACTTGGGAAGCTTCGTGTGCTTAAACTGTAAAATTTTGTATCAATTATCCAACAGCGGCCTTGTATGCGATAGTTGTTAACATATCCAGAGAACTGACCTCTGCACCTGATTTACTATTTTTCTTTTATTTCAGCAATTAAACACACAATTAAACATTGCATGTTTTCAAAAATCGCATGTTTTCAAAAATCGTTTTCGCAATGCTAAAATGCTAAAAAATGCTAAAATTCTATAGTTTTACTTCGCCGGATCTCAGATACACTGTTTTCCAGTCCTTGAAGGCGCCTCCTTGCCATACATAATGAAACCCTTAAACTCAAAGGGTTAATGCTCGTACTGACAATTGAAATACATACAAAACTAAATTTATTTTCTCCAACAATCTCTAAATTACAGTGGCTGATCTTCCTTTTTTTGACATATGTAAATAGGTAAGAAAATCCACATACGTATTTATTGTTATTTATAAACAACTTTGATTTTTATAAATTATTTATAACTAGGGCTCGTAATCCTACGGATCGGATCGGATGGATTGGAGCCGATGATGATCGGATCGGATTTCCAGCATATCGGATTGATCCTACTCGGAGTACTGGTCCGATCCGATCCGATCCGGAGAATTCCTTCGGATTTAGGATGGGATCGGATCGGAAAATTTTTTTAACTAAAATGATTAAAACTACCAGAGTAAAGGAATATTACTATATATGTATGTATAAGTTAGAATGCATACAAACCGATAGATTAATTACTCTGCAATCAATTTTTTTCCAACTTCACATATTTTAATGAAGATACATCACATTACTTTTGAAAGACAATTATCGACAGGCTGCATATTTGTGAAGTTAACAAACCCTTGGCACTGGAGATAACACTTTCGTATTGAATGCCGGTTGCATAAATAGGCAAATAATCTGTAGTCGAGCGAATAGAATATTTAATACATGATTTGATTATGATGTGACATGATAATTTAGAATGATTATTTTAATGCATTATGTGAATTTGTATACATTTGACCTGGTATTAATGATGTAATGACATGTGTGGTCGTGGTCGTGGTGTGACATGTATTGCTAGTAATACTAACAATAACTATACGGAAGGCAGTAGCAGTTACAGGTTGAACACCGATATGCACCATAGTAGCAAAAACTACTGCAAGCTTGGGAGGTATGACAACCACAATCAAGACCAGTGTACTCTAGGGCAAAAAGGCATGGCTGCCGTAAACGTGCCGTAAATGCCGCACAAAAAATCATGCCTCTTTGCCGTAAATGCCTTTTTCAAAAAATGATATTCTGGTCCATGAATAGCTTAGATTTATTGATGAACACAAAGAAAAATTGGTTAGCGTTGAATGATGTCTTACTGATAACATGTACAATTTAAGACTTAAATATAAATGTGCATACGTAACTCTTATATTGGTGTTCAATATATGAATATGTATATGTACATGTGTATTTATGTATCAATTTTATACGAAATTGAATAAGTAATACCTATTATGATACCTATCATAATACCTAGTATGTACATATACATAGGTATGTATTTATATTTATTACTCAATCAATGCTTTCTTTATTTTTGCGAAAAAGCCGGAGCCCCTCATCGCTACATTGAATTGGAACATTATAACATATATTTATTACTATTAAATATATTAAATTTCCTAGAATCAACTTGATTTTGAGCATTAGGTACTTAAATTCAAAATAACTTGAATTTTATAATACAAACTATAGTAATAGTTCAAACTTTACAGTATACTGTGAGCTCTGACGAGGGAAACCTTTTTGGTGCCATGAGCTCCCAGCATAACCACTATATAAATTCCACGTATTTTTTAATACTAGTCCGGCGATGTGCAAAAATTTAAGTGTTAAAATGACATTTGGTCACGTGGTGACGACTTTTCTGACGCGCGTAACGGTAACTTTCAATTTAATTTATACAATCATATTATATTTAGGTTTCGATAGCGTATAACGCAGGAACTCGAGAACACAGTCATTATCGGAGGAGAATCCTTGACGTTCCTAATTGTCGTAATAACCCGACCCATAAGGTTTTGGTTGTTGGGTAAGTTGCCAAATATGTGAGAATTTTTTCCAACAGGGGCAAGCCGAGATTATTCAATTTCCTAATATATAATATGTTTAGATATGGAACTGAGAATGGGGTTAAGTATTGGATACTCAAGAATTCCTGGGGATCTACTTGGTGAGAGAAGGGATATTTTAGGATGAGAAGAGGAGTTAACATGTGTGGAATTGCAGATTGGGCAAGTTATCCGTACGCGTAGGGAACTAAAATTATCTTGATGTTTTGTTTCTAATCTTTATTAGCACGTCAATAAATATCAGTTCGCAAAAACTGGTTTCCAATTCAAGACACCGTATTGCTTATTCTCTTAATATGTAACACTAGTATAATAATATATGAATAAGCTAAGGACCGATTGTTACCCGTTATTGGGCCGATTTTATAAGTTTCTCGGTATCATATGCGTCTCTCTGCCCAATTTGGCACCCATTTATCGCACATAACACAAATTCTCCGTACAAACTCCATCTTCGTCCACGATAAATTCTTATTTGTATTTAATGTTGTTATCAGACCTATGAAAATATGATAAAATACGAGAAAATACAATGAGCTTATTTACCTTGTATTTCCTCACAAATATCTATTTTTATTTTTGCATAAATGTCAACAATAATTGATCTCTTTGAATTATCCGGGTTAATGGAAAATCGGGAATATTGTTAACAAAACAAGACCATAAACCGAACCATGGGTTGATGCAGAAGATGGCGTTGTAGGATAAGTTGCGGTGTGTGTGGTTGTGTCCGAATTTTCTGTAGTGGTCTCATCATCACCAGGAATGCAATGCCTATTTTTTAAACCATCCCCCACACATAGAGCATACCTGAGAATTATTTGATAAGTAATAATTAAAATTATCTGTAAAATTAAAACACGGCATTCTAAAAAATTTAGTAATTTTGAAAAAAACTAATTAAACTTAAAAAAACCCACGCTATCAAATGCGGTATCGAGCTTTGTTCCTGCACCCCCGCAAAGTAATGAGCATACGGTTATTTTGCAAAAATTGGGACGTCCTCTGACGAATGCGCTTCGGAAAATAGCGGCACTGGAACCGGGAGTTCATAATTGGGATTGCTTGTATTATCCAAAAGAACGTTGTGCCTGAGCCCGGTGTCCGGATTTGTCCACGCGGGACCTGGACCGTTAACGTAGTTCAGTGTGGAAAAAACAAAGCCATCGTCCGCGGGAATAATGGAGTGACGTAGGATGGAATTGCCCCTCACGTTGTAGCCACAATATCCCATCGTGTGGGAATGATCGGCACTGACGACGATTAATGTATCTAGATCGTCCGTCATTTCGTCCCCTGTTTTGACGGCTTTGTCAAATTCTACAATTTCCCGCAACGCGCGACCTGGTCTATTGGCATGATGCGCGCTATCAATCTTGCCGCCTAGAAATAAAAATTACATGAGGGGAAATCCTGAGAAAAGCTAAAACGCAAAGAAACAACGATACCCAGAAGACAATTTCACAAATTACCCAAAAAAATTGGGCCATTTGTAAGCTGGTAACTTTGATCAATCTGCATCACTCATCTCAAATGTTCCACATTCAATTGTAATATTTAAGAACTAAAATGGTTGGTAATTAATCGATTTTTTCTTCTGATTAAGAATTGGATTACTTTTCTTAACCGGGATATACGATTAAGATTATGGATCAATCCAGGTTCAATTTGATTTTGTAAGGATTAAGGGTTAACAATTTGGAAATAAAAATGCTGATTAATACACATGCCTAGACTTACCATGAACAAAAAGGAAAAACCCATTTGGATTTTTACTCAATATTTTAATCGCAACTTGCACCATTTCCTGCATCGTGGGGTCATTATCTCTCTCCAGCTCGTCACTCCAAGGTAATCCTTGCATAGCAAACGAGCCCAGCAGATCATCAACCTCTGACACATTTAATCCCAAGAGTTCATCTCGTCCCGTAATATATCTCGCCATCCCACTTTGCCCTTCCTTCATGACGAGCCATTCTTCCGCTATATTTCTTCCATCTGTCCTCTTGCCAGGGGAATTTGTTTCTGGGTCGATTTTCTCCACGGGCGTTAATCTATGCCGACCCCCGCCTAGCAGTACGTTTAGCCTCTGTCCAGCTTCCTTTCTCAATAATTGGATCCCCGAATCCGGACAAACTTCAGGATTCTTACCCGATTCTGCAACATCTGCGTCGGTTTCCCAACTTCGTTGTGCAATACCAGCCCAATTCGCGGCGCCAGGGATTGCTGTGACACGACCGGTTGTCACGATCCCGGTTGATTTCCCTTCCCTCTGAAATTGATAAACGTTTTAACGACAAATTCATGCATCAAATTTATTGGTGAACCAACTTGAGCCCATTCGACTATAGATGAGACATGAAAGTTGGTATTATTTTGGCCTCGACAATCACCAAATACGACCCCCGGTGACAACCCGGCTGTGGAAAATCGAGCCTTACTCCCGCATAAGTACGCCGTCGCGGAGCATGAACTGTCTGCTACTTGAGTGTCCAAGCAGTACGTCTAAAATAATGGTGGGGGTACAATGAGACAGTAATAAAGCACGGGGGGAAGTTATGAGTAATTCAAACCTTTGAGAGTCCAGAGTAAGGAAATGTCTCCATGTGGAGGGAGGATTCCTCCCCGAATCTTGCCCCGTCATCTCTCTGTCCCTTAAAAACCCGAGCGGCAGACACTGAAGTTAATCCCATACCATCGCCGATAAAGAAAATCCCATTTTTTGCCACTGCCTCAAGTGGACCTTGCCGCTCTTTTGAGAGGATGGCCTCCTTTGCCAAATTTCGCCAATGTGTCGGACTTTCTAACCATTGGGAAGGAAGTTGACCTTGAATTGCTTGAACGAATCGTAACGCTTCGAAGGAATCGGAATGATCTTGTAAAAATATAAAATTATCGAGATTACAACTAATTATTGTTTAATTCTTATTTTTAATCATTGATTAATACAGCCAATTGAATTTTCAAATGAATGAATTTTAACTTGTGTGCCACCTTGACTACCATAATTATTATTTTAATTAGTATTTTAATTAAAATAGTGATTAAATTATATTGCAATGCAATTATTATTTGGTATAATGTAATCGTATTTTAATTTTGTATTCACCCTCTTTCCCAATCGCGAGGCAGGTTCCGACCCACAAAACGAAAATTATTGAATACTTGAACAGCTGCATTTTTGTCCAGCAATTCCCCCTCTAGTCGAAAATGGAAGACTGGTCGTAATTTGATTCCACCTCGGGTAATAATAATTGATTTATTGCATCATAGCCAACAGCCTTTGCAAAATTCATAACCACCTCGGGTATGCATACACTGTGTCCCGAATGTATCTCCCCACCACCCGTGCCCCCGGTTTTCATCCACTTTTTCTCGGATATTTTTTGTTTATTTTTTTCTTGCACATTTTTTTACACAATGACCTCAAATGTCAGATAATCTCGTGACCACACACGAGTGAGGATACAAATATTATCACAAGGATATCCTGTCGAGTGGAGATACACTTGGGACACAGTGTAGTTACATATGTTCAAGTCGTAGGGTTTTGTAATAGTTTGAGATAAAGAGTTGAATTGGATTTTGATAACCAAATTTGGAGAGAGAGAGAGTGATTGATTAAGTAATTAAATTAACACATTTATAAATGAATACGTAGTTAGACGTCTATTTATTCCAAGTGTCAATCTCGGGATTGGAATGCCCAATTAACAAACTACTTTATTAATACTCTTATCTGTGTTCGTGACATGACAAGCTCATCCATCCTGATAACATGTAGGTGACAAACACACACAAGAAACATTGTAAAACAATCCAGCCTATGCAAATTCCTAAAGTTGATGGAATGATTAGTTTCCATTTTTTTTGAATTTGTAGAATTTTCAATATTGAATAATTACATAATACGACAAGTCGACTAGCATTAACTAAATATGTTTCATTTACATGCATATAGCCAACAACTTTTCGAACAAGTAACATAATTTCGTAGAGCTTAAAGAAGTTGATGTCGCACAGATAAATAATTAATTATGAAAAATTAAAATTCTTTAATTGATAAAGATTAATTTTATTTCTCTCGGATGGATAAGAAAATAAATTGCATTAAATTTCTCTGTGAGCCCCATTAAAATATTTTTAAATATATTCTTTGACATATCCATGAATTCTGTCCTTGAATCACACATTTTAGTTGACATCTCGAAAACGGTCTGCCTTCATTTTAAATACTACGGATTCTTCATCGACATAAAATTATGCCAATTTTAAGGTATGCATGAAAATTCACAAAATTTCATGCTGAATTGCTTTTTGATCTTACTAGGTATACTTTTTCCATGTTAGTTGAAATACGAGTTCTAATTTAACTTTTTGAATATATAATGGTGTCTTATGATGGCAAAGTGCAAAAAATTTTCTGCAAAACCCATTTGCGAATTTTTTATTAGCCTTCAAAGATTTGCGAAATGAGTGGGGAAGTAGTGGAGGTGGGAGCGGTTCATGCCCCCGCGCAACGCCTTTGTCGTTGTCGCTCGATCACTCACTCGATAATAAATGTATACATATAAAAATAATGTTAGCTTACCTTTATAAAATTTAATGGGTGAAGTGACGTCACTCAATTATCAGAATGAAAATGGTTTTCGATGTAAAAATGTTGAAAAGACAAATTCATTTCACTAGTATGTATTAAAGATTCGCTGGCATGGTAAAACTTTTAGAGGACGAAGTTTTCCACAACTTTTAACTTCTGAAGCTTGTTTCCATTCTGATCGACGTAAGTCTTCATCCGGGGGATGGTTTCATAATTTGTAATTTAAGGGAACCTCGTCTGGTTTGAAATAATTTATTGGCCTTCGCACTGTCGTAAACTTTAACAATCTTTTTCACCTGATCAAGAGTGTAATTTCCGTTATTAAAAGTTTCAGTCTGCCATTCCTGGAATGCGATGGTTCTTCGGAATCGGAACTTGCATCATTTGAAAAAAATTCAACATCAGTAAGTTCACTGAAAATGGCAACTTCTAATGAAATTATGGTCTCACACGCACTGGTTTCAAGATGTAATAAATTTTCGATCGAAATCAGTCCTTCACTGGCTAAATTGTCGATTTTATAGCTATTGTCAATTATGGGCAAATGAGAATGGTATTTTCGTTTAGCTAATTCAAGTAATAATTCACAAACTTTAATAATTAAGATTTTATTATTATTGAACGATTTGAGTTTTAAGAAAAGAGAAGCTAACGACCGGGATTTGAATGTGGTTGGTGCGTGGACAGGGGACTGTGGAACGTGATTCTCACTGTGACCTCTGCTTCACTACCCACCCATTTCGCAAATCTTTGAAGGCTAATAAAAAATTCGCAAATCGGTTTTGCAGAAAATTTTTTGCACTTTGCCATCAAAATACATCATGATGTATTCAAAAAGTTAAATTAGAACTCGTAGTTCAACTAACATGGAAAAAGTATACCTAGTAAATAAATATTCTGCATTAAAACCAAAGGCCGTTGTACAGAGAACATGCAGATGGTACAAAAAAGTTATAATTACAAAATTCGCCGTGGCGGCGATGGCGTTTTATCGGGAACGTAAAAACCAGTTATGGAAGTATCAACGTGACTTGATGAAAACGTCGGTTGTTAATTGGCGGCGTCATATCTCTGAGAGGTGGGATATGTAGTAGGGCATAAAATTATCAGGGGTAGGCAAGATACTTTGTCAAGATACAAGATACAAAATGAAGATATTTTGTATGACGAGATAAAAGATACAAGATAAAAGATACTCCTTGTTCATTTACACAAGATAAAAGATACAAGATACTTTACCCAAGATGAAGTAGTTAAGATACAACATACAAGATATGTATCTTAAGATACTTTCAATATTTGACAAAATACTCAGTTTTTCTCCATGTGGGGTGGAACAATCGAACCCAACAGATAAACTTAATGCAATTAGTATGCAAAATTCAAAATATTTAGGAATCACAGTTAAAACTTTTCAAATTGTTTGCTATAAATTTTAAACAATTTGAGAAAGTTCCGACTATATTTACATATGTGTACTTGATTGCATGATGTTTTTTTGACACATCTTGCTTAAGAAAATAGACCTGGGTAGTGTTGTAATATATTTTTGCATAAATTAGCAAGTATTTGTATGCATGTACCTATGTACATACATATATGCACATATATAATGCTTGCAATTTGCAAAATAATAGCATGTAATATTTTCATGTATGCACATAAATGTATATCAATTAAATAGATAATATTACTTTAAGTTGGCGCGTTGGTTGGTAACCCATTCTTATAAAATTTGTAATGTATAATAATTCTACCCAAGAATTAGGTTATATCACCCAAATGACAATTTAAGATGTGATTTAAAATTAATTATGTAAGTGTTCGAGTATAAAATTTCTGAAGGACTAGTCTCATCAAGACCCTCCAGCTGGCCCCTCATTTTTATTCTTTAATTCTGAAGGGTATAATGGGGCAATAATAAATCAGTATGGTAAAGTCGAAAAAAATTACCCCCGACCACTTTTGTAGGCCAAAAACCGAATACTTGGCTAAACGGTGATTTTTGCAAAATTTTGTCGTTCAGCTCCAACTTTAAATCTAAGCAAATTTCGAGAGACAATCCAATTCAAAAAATGCAGGTACATGTATTGTCTAATTGGAAAATATAACCTGAACTCATGAAAGTGCAACATGACAAAAATTTGCACTTGGGAATCTCAATTTTCCCCAAAAAATCAAAAAGATTGGTGATTTCAATAGTTTAACTCACCTATATAGCAGATATCGACCTGCTACCTAACTCCATTCTATACCTATGACATTGGGACATAACATATCAAAAGATAAGGGGTGGGGCCTATCACTGTTTCTTTGCTATAAATCGGTGGAATATATTAGTTCCTGGGGAAAATGAGGGTTTTGTGCCTATATGTCTTCCAACGATGCAGAAATCCATGCCCAGTTAATGCAGGATTGTAGCCACAGTCCACCTGGAAGGAATGGAGAACAAAACCGGGGTGGGGTATGTCACCCATTTTTTGCTAAAAATCGCCAAAGATGCCAAAACAGGCAAATTTTTGGGGAAAATACGGATTTTGATTTTCTACGTGCTCAGAGGGTTTTCCAATCCATGTCACAATGTCTCAGGATTGTAGCCACATTCCACCAGGAGGGAATGGAGAAAAAAACCCGGGTGGGGTGTGTCACCCATTTTTTGCTAAAAATCGCCAAAGTTGCCACAATACGAGGATTTTTGGGAAAAATACGTGTTATGATTTTCTACAGCAATAAAAAACATTTCAGGTTAGCAATATATAGATAATAAAATCTCACGGTTTTCAGAAAATCATTGAAAATCCAGTAATAAATCCATGCGTGTTAGAAGTTTGGTTAAAGTACATTTGTACTTAGATCTGTTTATACATACATACATGCATTCATTGTATACAGGGTGTTTTTTAGGTCGCGTTACAATGGAAATTTTTCTATAGGAAATTTAGTATATTTCCGTTAGTTACCAAAGTTTTGCCCCTGAAAAGATACATTCATTCGTATTCAACATCAAAATGGAAGACATAAGACAAAAATTTTCCTTGTCAATTGAAACAGTTTTTTGTCAGTAATTTTGCATTATTTTATAGTCAAGAAGTTAATTGTGGTATTTTAAGACCTGTTTCAATTTGGGGCCATTCGTTATCATTTATCTTTTTAATGCTAATGTTGAATGTAAAGTGTGAATAATCTGTAAAGCCTAATAAAATAAATCCTCGTAACTAATAGTAATACACTAAATTTTCCTATAGAAAAATTTCCGTTTTAGCGCGACTTAAAAAACACCATGTATATATGTATGTACCTTCGCAAATAAATGCTTATATGCACACGTACTTATTTGTGTACCTCGTTGTACACCACCAAATCACATACATTCTTGCAACATTCGTGTATGCCAACGTAGGCTGGAAATCTGCGTATGGCCTTCCCGACATGGAGATACGTGGAATCAGAGGATTCATACATTCCTATCTCCCAGCATGTCAACTTTTCCAGCGAGATGAAGAACTGCACGGAGAATATTATTCTCACACGCATTTTCATCTTGCTCATCTTCGGACGTGTTTCTTGGTGAGTTTGGTGGGTGGGACTGGAGATATATCCAGCACCCTTTTTTTTCGTGGTGGGACTGGAGATGTATCCAGCACCGGTCTTTCGGGTGGGAGTTGAGGGTGGCACCTCAACACCACAATTTTCGGGTGGGTTATCTCGGGGTGGGAGACCCACCTCTCGTGGTTGGGGACGGGGGGAGCTGACCCTACTACAAAGGGCTCTGCTGCCCGCTTGTATAAGAAGTTTGACGGTATGGCACTGTCAACTGCACGTGAAGTCAAGTCTGTCCATACGTGGGTGTCCGATGGGACTTGTGGTCTTAACGGGAGGGAATTTTGCGAAGCTGTCCAAGTGAAGGCTAACGCGGTTCCCACCCGCTGTCGGATGGCCAGGGGTAGACCGGAAAAAGACAGAATGTGCCGAGCGGGTTGCAATGAAAAGGAGACATTGGGCCATGTCTCCCAGCGCTGCTACAAGACCAATGGGGCAATGATTAGGCGACACGACGCGGTGGCCTCTGTGCTGGCTAAGGAACTGGTCAGAATAGGCTACAATGTTTCAGTGGAGCCCGTCATTAGCACCTATCATGGCAAATTAAAGCCGGACTTAGTAGCGGTGCGGGAGGGCAAGTGTTATGTTATTGATCCCACCGTAACTGGACGGGATAATATCGACCTTGCGCACCGATGGAAAGTACGAAAGTACGAATCCAATCCTGATGTTCGCAAGTACTTGGTAGACAAGCACGGTGAGATTCCAATTAAATTTGGTTCGCTGACGATGTCTTACCGAGGAATTATGAGTAAGGAATCAGTGGAACTGCTGACCGCCATTGGTGTCACGAAAGCGGCTCTGAAAAGAGCCGTTGTAGTGTGCCTAAGGGAAACGGCTCGGCTGGTCCGCATGTTCATTTACTCCTGTATGCGAGGACCAAGTCACTTCAAACAAAAGACGAGAGGGCACGGGATAAGGGTAGACTAAGCTGGGTTCGCCTGGCTCAAGTTTATCCGAGTCCAAAAGGGCGTGTTCGAGGTTCTGGCAGCTTCGGGGATGAGCTAGCCCCCAACAAAAGTGAGTACCTGAGGGCAAGGTGGAGGTGAATCAGGGTCGGCCGTTCTTATGAAGGGTAACACCGGATATTCCGTGCGGTCGGCTCCACTAAGACCTTGTTCGAGGGGAAGCAGGCCAAATGTAAAAAATCTTAATCGGTTTTTTTCCCTTTTTTTCGTAGTGCTCCGGTAGATGGGTAGGCAGCGGGCACTGCGGGCACCATCGGGCCCCGCGAGAACAGGGTACAGCTCCCTTTGTCCCGGGGTAGGTCGGGTGTGCGCTAACCCGTCTTCGGACGGGGTGGGGTAGGGTAACAGACCTCCCATACCCCATCCAGCTATGGTAGGATGGCTAGCACACCCCGCGTGCCCCTGGTTGACCTCTCTTACAATAAGGCAAGGCAATTCAAGAACATTTTGCTCGTGAAGATGCAATCTCGTCATAAGGGTTACGTCGACTACAAAACATTTATTAGGTGAGTCACCATCTCTGATTCATAAACTAATTAGTAGTTGAGACTCAACTTTTGTATTCCACTTTCTCTGTACAGGTACGACCCTAATGACGATGGAAGCGATTCCATAACGGGTTGGTATTGCAATTGCCCATCTGGCGCAAGAAATGTAGGGGCCTGCGCACACGTGACGTCAACCTTGTGGTACTTAGGCTACGCAAGATATTTGGACAACTTAAAATTCCCCGCCGAAAAGCTGTTCGACGGAGTTCTAGATGCAAGGGATGTACCTGCAGAGCCTGTTGTTACCATTATTCAAAACTCCGGCTCTGAGGAGTCGAGTTCACGAGAATCATCGGTAAGAGTTTGTGCAATACATTTCACGTGAACCTGATTAATCGTGTATGATAATATAAATTAACGTAACACTATTGCAGGAAGACGAAAGTCTGTGAATGGACCACACCTCTCCGCTCAGGACATCATTCCCTACGTTCCTTATATTTATATTGTATTTATATGACTAAACATCTACTCAGTTTTCGGGGATGGTAACGTATGAAAGCTTATGTTAATTTAAAATAAACCACACATCTTTAGGACAGGCTAAGTATTTGCATATTGCAGCCATATTTATGCAGAATGAAACTCAATTATTTTGTTGCCAAAAATGTTATAATTTCATCTATCTTGTAAATCAGAAGGGAAATTAGGCCCGGTTCGGCAAAGTTGCAGCTTTGGTTTGATTAAGGTTTGTCGCAGTTTTTTTCCTGCAGACTACTTCTGGACCTGGAGGTCCCCAAATAAATTACGATTCTCGAAATAGATTAAGAACTTAAGTGCAATGCATACTTGTTATGATTAGATCAATTTGCCTCGCGATTGATTTTACTTTAACGTATAATCGATATATACCTGGGTGGATTAATTTCACATTTAATAGTACTTTTGACCCCAGCAGTAAAAAGCCAATACATATAAATATTATATCTTGTGCATCGTATATACTATAACCTCTATATTAAATAAAACATAGCTATTTATATCTATAATACTCAGGCAACCTCTATTTCAACTTATTTACTCATTTTGTCAAATTCTCGTAGTTTGGCATCTTTGGCGATTTTTAACAAAAAATGGGACTGTGGCTACAATCCTGACACATTGGGACATGGATTGGAAAACCCTCTGAGCACGTAGAAAATCACAACCAGTAGATTTTGCAAAAATCCTCGTATTGTGGCAACTTTGGCGATTTTTAGCAAAAAATGGGTGACACACCCCACCCGGGTTTTTTTCTCCATTCCCTCCTGGTGGAATGTGGCTACAATCCTGAGACATTGTGACATGGATTGGAAAACCCTCTGAGCACGTAGAAAATCAAAATCCGTATTTTCCCCAAAAATTTGCCTGTTTTGGCATCTTTGGCGATTTTTAGCAAAAAATGGGTGACATACCCCACCCCGGTTTTGTTCTCCATTCCTTCCAGGTGGACTGTGGCTACAATCCTGCATTAACTGGGCATGGATTTCTGCATCGTTGGAAGACATATAGGCACAAAACCCTCATTTTCCCCAGGAACTAATATATTCCACCGATTTATAGCAAAGAAACAGTGATAGGCCCCACCCCTTATCTTTTGATATGTTATGTCCCAATGTCATAGGTATAGAATGGAGTTAGGTAGCAGGTCGATATCTGCTATATAGGTGAGTTAAACTATTGAAATCACCAATCTTTTTGATTTTTTGGGGAAAATTGAGATTCCCAAGTGCAAATTTTTGTCATGTTGCACTTTCATGAGTTCAGGTTATATTTTCCAATTAGACAATACATGTACCTGCATTTTTTGAATTGGATTGTCTCTCGAAATTTGCTTAGATTTAAAGTTGGAGCTGAACGACAAAATTTTGCAAAAATCACCGTTTAGCCAAGTATTCGGTTTTTGGCCTACAAAAGTGGTCGGGGGTAATTTTTTTCGACTTTACCATACTGATTTATTATTGCCCCATTATACCCTTCAGAATTAAAGAATAAAAATGAGGGGCCAGCTGGAGGGTCTTAATGAGACTTGTCCTTCTTAGTAAATAAATAGTTCTCATTTACACATTTAATATTTATAGGTTTTTCGAACCAGGTGGGCATCAATATCCTTGCAAATGTTCCCAAGTTGACAAATATTTAAACATATTTTTGTATTTAACATACATATCTAAGAAAAATAAGTTTATTTACATGCATAAGAACGCACACATATAATTTTAGTTTTTTGAATTATTAATTGCGCAGTATTACATAAATACATGTAGTATTTTTCAACCAAAATACTTGTTAACCATTTGCAAAACGAATACCACACGGAGAGTAAACATTCATTTCGTCACGCAAATCAAATTGGACATAAAAATAGTTAATCGAAATTTGCATATCGTCGTACTAATTCTGAAAGGCGATAAGTGCAGTCGATACTTAATTCCGAAAGGGGATAAGTGCAGTCGATACTTAATTCCGAAAGGGGATAAGTGCAGTCGATACTTAATTCCGAAAGGGGATAAGTGCAGTCGATACTTAATTCCGAAAGGGGATAAGTGCAGTCGATACTTAATTCCGAAAGGGGATAAGTGCAGTCGATACTTAATTCCGAAAGGGGATAAGTGCAGTCGATACTTAATTCCGAAAGGGGATAAGTGAAGTCCATGCTTAATTCCGAAAGGGGATAAGTTCAGCCTTTTAACGTGTATTTCTTGTGTACTTATCCCCTTTCGGAATTAAGCATCGACTGCACTTATCCCCTTTCGGAATTAGTACGACGATATCAGTAAATATAAGAGTTGCCTGTCTACATACGTACGTAGATACGAAATTACACATGTAACTAAATATTTCGCACAACTAAAATAACATATGTAACTTATTTTATTCACACGGCAATATTCCATACTGATCTACACTTCCAAATAAATTTATATTGAAATTGACGACTACTATTTTATTAGGTTTCCCTGTTACTGCGAAATAGGACATATTTTTATTTAAAAAAACACACCTAAACTCAACTTGGGAAAAATGATTCAATCCACTTTTCCCAACTATATGATATTCATCGTCCTATTCATATCCAAAGTGTGCACCATAACATTGCCAACAATTGAAGAGATATTGGCTGATTTGAAAACTTTATGCGTAGTGAAAGTTCTACACGACGGTGTCGACTCTAACATCTTTAAATCTCAATCCCGTCCTGGTAACAGTATTCCTTTGATTGTTACACGAAATCGACTCCACCGCGCAACCACTTCCCTACAAGAACTAAATTACCACAACAATTTCCGAGATCTGTCCTCCATCCGGGACACTGGTTGTAAAATCAGTCTAATCTACTCCAAATACCTTATCAGTCAGAAATACAGGGAGAAATTTCGATACACCAAAATCACTAATTGGGAGATTCCATCAAAATTTCGATATCACCATTTGCACTACAAAATTTGGACAATGACAGCATCGAGTCCGATAACAATTATTCCTACGATACAAACAAAATCAGACATGATGAATTTCATTCAGATAAGAATAGTAAAAGCTACGAGACGTTTTCAAATTATTCATAGTTTTGCTATAATTTACATCAGGGGTTTCTCGACATTAGAATTTTGCGTACATTCTTGGGGACTAGAACGTAAAAGTGAGAATGAAGTTTGCGAACCCTTCCAGGGAAATATTCTACACGTTTTTCCTAGGCTACTGTCACCCCCAATGGTGTGGTTAAACGAGGAAACCTTTAGCTCCGATTTTGCATTGGACATGTCTAAGGAATTTCGAAAAACCGGGTTGTTTCCGCCCGTGTTGAATCCCTTCGATAGAAGAGAATTAATCTAACTTAGAAACTATTTCAACGGCATAGTCTATACGAAAGCTAACGCCACGGTATTTCTTTCTTACAACCGTGATGGGCGGAAATGTAAATATTGTACAGTCTTCGGTCTGAAAAAATTCAGGTTTTCACCACAAGAAAATAATCCACGGGGGTTGGTTCTTGAATTTATTGGGTTTCGTTTTTTATCATGTTACGAAGAACGTTTCCTATCCTTTCAATTTTACGTAATGCCTTTTTCCACTAATCTTTTGGTTGTTTTGCTAGTCTGCTTGTTAACTTTGGTTTGTGGGATGAACCTTTATCAATATTTTGTGGGTAATGTGTCATCTTTCACTTCGTGGTTGTTCGTCCTTGCCAATAAAGGGTGTTAATAAAGTCCGATCCCATGCATTTTTTGGAGCGTGGTTGTTACAAATTCAGCTGGAACTTTTGAACCAGTGAAGTTATTTATTTCAAATTTTTACCATGGGAGGAACAACTAAACGTGTAAGTCATGAGCATCTTAGAGTTGAGATACAAACATTGCATCAGCAGGGGCTTAAACCTACAGAAATTGTGCAAAAATTGGGCTGCAGCCGCAGAACTGTTTGGAAATGGAAGAATAAAAATTTTGTCCACGACAAAAAGCGACCAGGGCGACCCAGAAAGGTGTCACCTACCACAAAAAGAATGATTAAAAACAGACTTTGCAAGAAAACCGGTAGTTCATTACGTAATTGAGCAAGGGAGTTAAATGACTCAAAACGCTATAAAGAGAAGAAGAAGCAAATTAACTGTGTGACCGTGCAAAAATTTGTGAAAACTACGAAGTGGGGTCACACAGCTTACAAACTAACCAAAAAAACCTCTCATGTCACAAAAATATATCGATGACCGTCTGAAATTTGAAGAACTCCTTCAGAAAAGTGCCCATTTGAGTGAAAAAAGACTTGGTGAAGAATTGCGCAGTCACATCCTTTGGACTGACGAATCTATTATTGAACTATATCCAAAATTGAACCAACAAAATGTTCGTTACAGGACAGAAAACAAATCGGATGTACCATCAAGAGCGATCCCAAAATTCGGGCTTAAAGTTATGGTAGCGGGTGGATTTTGTGCACGTTGCGTGACCCCTCTACATATCATACCAAAAGGCCAATCAGTCAATGCAAAGCATTATATGGAAAAAATATTACCTATCTATTTCGATAGCATGGGGAACAAGGAATATTTCCGAATGAAAGAAAAATAGTTTTCATGCAGGATGGTGCTATAGCCCATACAGCAAAAGCGAGTTTGAGTCTCATCAAGACGCAAGTTTCAACGGTCTGGAGCAAGGGGGTGTGGGCCGCTAACGGCCCAGATTTGAATCCCCTGAAGAACCAGTGGTCCATACTTAAGGAAAATGTATACAAAGAGCCACAACCCCGGACGAGGGAAGAGCTAGTAAAAAAAAGTTCAAGATGTATGGAATTCGATTTCCAGAGGCACATTGGAAAAATTAGCACAGAGCCTTAAACAAAGAGTTGAGGGCATGGTTAAAGTAAATGGTAACAAGACCAAATACTAAGGTAAATATGTCGAACATTTTTTGTAAGTATCACGGGTAGTTTTTTTTTATACTAGCCTTCACTTTTTTACAGGAAAAATGGGATCGGACTTTATTAACACCCTGTATTTTCGAGGAGTCGGGCTTCGTTCCGAGGGAGATGGAAAGGAAACCATTTTTTAGATATATTTTCGGCAGCTGGTTGTTAATTTGTGGAATCCTGACAAACTGTTATAACGGGTTGATGATTACCGAATTGAATGCACCATTGCCTGGATACTCACCGGAAATGTTTGAAGATCTTATTTGTGGTACGCCCGCACGAAGAGTAATGAGTTCATATTTAAATAGAAAGAAAGTTCGAGGAGAGTTAGCCTTATGGTTTAACCAGCAGTTTGGTGGATTCCTGAAAACCTGGGGCTCCCGACAGTTCTTGACCAAACCATTCGAAACTTATAAAAATTCAACCAGCTGTTTCAGCCTGTTATCCCACCCCATTTCCGAAAAGTACAGAGGCATCGGAACTTATGAATTTTCCCAGTTTCAGTTAGAATATGCTTTTAGCCCGTATGATGAAACCGTGAATGATGTTTCACAAATTAGATTATCCAAGCATTCTTTGGTGATGTATTTACTGCTGAATCCGAGTCATCCTAGAGGCCCCAAATGTGAAGGGGAAGCGGCAAGGACAACATCAACCTATTCGAAACAGGGTTTACTTAATTCTATAGAAACTGAAATTTTAAAATGCGAGAGAACTGTGTTCGTTGCCAAGTCGACGGAATTAAGGTCGGAGAAAGCCTTCTACAAGAAACATTACGATTGGATACATTTTCACGAGGGGAGGGATACCCTGGATGCGAAACCGTTTGGATTTCAGTTCGATCTAGAAGGGAATTCCAGGGTGCCCGAGTATTTTAAGTCCTTGTTTGAGACCGGGGTTTATATCCGATTGGAAAAGGAAGGTCTGGAAAGGAAGTATAGCAGCAGATCCCCCGTAGTTAGGCGTGGGGTAGAAAAACTTGTGCCATTAACACTGAATGGAGGAGTAATAACGTTATTTATGTTGTGTGGAATAATAGTTGTGGTTTGTTTGTTTTGTTTACTTGTGGAAAATCACAAGACAGCAATGCTATATATCTTTAGTGGATATGTGAAGGTGCGGCAAATATTTCGGAACACACAAAAAAAACAAATACAGCAACAAACAAAAACACAAGTATCACTTTATGCTAATACATGAATAACAATAATACCATACCACAATACAATCTCTGATATCTGATTCATGGATCTAATTTTGGTTATTAATTTAATTATCTTTCGACTTTGAGACGGACTATAATGCTAATACATATATACCAATGTAATGAGGAACAACGGATTTTTTTGTATTGTGCACTAAGTAGTTAAGTCTTCCCAAACTTCACAACAATTTTATTACTCATGTTTTATTACTTATATGTTCTTTAACATGCACAATAGGATAGCACATGATTTCAATAAATATTCTTAGTTTCACAAACAAAATTTGGCCAGCAAAATAAATCTTTGTTCGAGTATCATAGCTGTCAAAATCCTTACCACTTGTCACCGATTATGTCCTCATGGTTACCTGATATCCAGAAAAAGTTTCGGGCCTTATTTCTACTTAATTTGTACTTAGAACGACCTGATCGCTGAGAGCGGTCTTGGTAAAGGTGTATTCTGTTTGTAACTCGAGTGTCCCAGCGTCACCAACTTGTACATCTGAGCAGAGGGACATATTTTTTTCGTGAATAAATTAGGGGGGTTCTATTGTAACTCGTATATTTATGTATGGCAGGCACTGATGAAGCCCCAGTATTTGTGGGAAACAAAATGACCACATGAATATGAACAGGCATATATAAATCTGTACAATTCATCACGTCAATAAATACATATTTCCTGTTAGGATCATGATTAATTAGCTGAATTGAAGTTTTCTAGGGCTGATTTATTCTTCAAGTGCGCACATTTCATATGCACACATCATATTTACATAGAAGAATATATTTTAAGTAATATCCCAGCCTGCACCGACCGAGTTAAACACGTGTTATATTGGTGTCCCCGGTGTAAATCCCGTGTTGGGTGCATTATTCGTATAAATATTTTTTTAAACACGAAATTAATTCGTGAAAAAAGACCGAATTTTACACCGCATCTTCAAAACGAATTTTCTCGATTAAAACACGTGAAATACTCGAGTATGCTAATAACCCGAGACTCGTGTCATAATCGCGAGAAATACACGAACTTTACCAGTGTTTTTGCACATGCGAAACTAAACACTGTCCCTTTGCTATTGAGGTGGGAGAATTATTTTGTTGCATGTCTCACATAATAAAACCAAAAAGTATGGACAAGACACGATCTAGAAAATTATTTCGCAAAGCAAGACAAGGAACGTCGGATTTTTCCTTACTTTCTGAAAGTGGTGATCGAAAAAATCAGACAACGCCAAAGCCACACCCAAAAACTTCTCATCCTGAGGCCGCAACTCCGCAGTTCGATTCGATTTCTGGGGCAGATGACCTGTACTCTTCGGACTACTCTGATAGTCATATCTTCACAGAGTCAGATTCTAGTGATAGTGATTGTGATAAGACTGATACCAGCAGTTGTACAAGTGATTTAAGAACATGGGCAGTTAAACATAATATTACTTTCTCTGCTTTGAGTGATCTGCTGGATATTTTAAAACGACGTCCTGGCTTCGATTTACCAAGCGATCCAAGGACACTATTACGTACGCCAAGAACTTGTGCTATTGAAAAGGTTGAACCGGGCGAGTATGTACATTTTGAGTGGATTTCATTAATAGAAAAATTACTTAAAGGTGCACAGTGCACAACCAACATTCAAATTAATATTGACGGAATTCCTCTCTATAAAAGCAGTGCCAGACAATTTTGGCCAATTTTAGCGAATATTGTAGAATTTAATGAAGTTATTGTAATAGGCATTTATTCTGGTCTGGGAAAGCCCGCAAATATTAACGATTTTTTGAGTAGATTTGTCAACCAATTCATTAGATTAGAACAGTCATTAGTTTTGAAATTTAAAATATCTGCAATTGTGTGTGATGTGCCTGCAAGATCATTTATTTTAGGGACAAAGTGTCATAGTGGTTACAGTTCTTGCGGAAAGTGCGACATAAAAGGCGAATATTTGGATAATCGGGTAACATTTCCTCCGGGAAATTATAATTTAAGAAATAACGAATCTTTTCGATCAAAATTTGACCAGGCTCATCATAATCAGGACTCTATAATAGAATTACTTCCTATAGATTTAGTAGAAGATGTGCCGGTTGATTTTATGCATCTTGTATGTTTAGGAGTGACGAGAAAGTTATTGTTTTTATGGTCGAAAGGAAAAAAGTGTACAGGGCGCTTGCGACCTCATCAAATTGACCAATTATCCATTAATTTGTTAAATATCAAGAAGTCAATACCAAAGGAATTTGCACGAAAACCACGTCCAATTAGGGATGTAGATCATTGGAAGGCAACCGAATTTAGGCAGTTTATTTTATACACTGGTCCTGTAGTGTTGAAAAAAATTCTTCCTCTGCCATTTTACCAACATTTCTTATGTTTTCACATTGCAATTGCAATTCTTGCCAATCCTAACACCTATCTCAGCAAAAATAATTACGCAGGGGAACTATTAGAATATTTTGTGAATAACTTTGGTTCATTGTATGGAAAGAAATATTACAGTCATAATTTGCACAGTTTATTGCATTTATCTCGAGATTGCAGTCGACACGGTCCTCTTGACCGCTTTAGTGCGTTTCCATTTGAGAATAAACTACAACAAATAAAGAGATTGGTCAGATCTCCATCTTACCCCTTGCAACAAGTTTGCCGGCGGTTGATGGAAAGAGAAGAAGTTGAGTTGGCTGACCACGTTGAAAAATATCAACAACTAAAATTTTGCCACGTTGAAACTAATTCAAGTGAGAGATCTGAGTGTTTTAGAGTGTGCAAATTTACCAATTTTGAACTATCAGACAAACCAGGAAATAATATTTGCAAGTTAAAAGACGGAAGTGTTATAAAAATCCACTATTTTGTTCGATCTTCTCCTCCAGAAATAATTGGGAAAAAGTTTAAAAGAAGCGAAGATTTTTTTCACTCTCCGTGTCCATCATCTTTAATTGGTGTGCAAATTGTGAAAGAATTGAGTAAAATTGAGTAATTGAGTAATAAGAAGATTTGACCTTAATTTAGTTGAAACAAAGTGTGTACTTCTTCCACTGGAAACAGAATTAATTTGTTATCCTCTAATTCACAGTGCAATCCAGTGACTTTTTACCATGCGATTTTCTATAGTAAATTTTATTGAAACTAACGAGATAGAGATTATCCCAATAAATTGGTTGTCACCATCAAGAGATAAATGCTGGTGGCCGCCGTTTAAATCTACCGAACGCCAATTGAAGGCCGCTATGGGTGGAGACAATCCAAGTAAACAATGGTTATCATTCGACGTGAAGGTTGTTGGAGGAGGTAAAATATTTGGTGAGTCTCCTTTTTTATTGTAGTCGTGAAAAATATTTACAAAATAAATTTATTTTCTATTCAGAATCATACCAACAAGCCAAGAGTCAGCTTGGCAAAGCCTTGGATGAAACCGAACCGGAATTTGAAAGTGATTTCGAAGTGACAGGTCGTGGGCAACGTCACAAGAAAAGTCAGCGTCAGGAAGAGTCAAGCGATTCGGAGAGAGAGGATGGACTTACTAAAATACCATCAAAGCCGAATTTTTCAATTCCGCCCCCACCACAATATTTTGGTTAGTCATCATAATGTGAAATCATATAATTTGTTGCTCCGTCTGCTTATTCTGTTATGTATAATTGCAGATTCTACTGGTATTTAGCTTTAGTTGGAGGTATATCGCAACGTTCAGACCGTCAAGATGACCATGAATCAGGCAGCTCTATTCATCTACCGCGTCACTCACCACCAGTAAGTGATTCCCATTCACAGCAAGAAAATGAGGAAATTACTTCCAGGTCAGCAAATTCATTGACCTTTAACAAACTCCACTCCCCATCACCACATGGTCAAATGAGAGACCTCTCCCCAAATAACATGCTGCGTCAACATTGTACCGGTGAATTGGTCAATGTTTCGAGCAACCATAGCGTGGAGATCGACACGCAGGTCGAGATAAATCAGGAAATCTCTGCAAATATAGGTAAGAAATTTATTATTTGAATAACGCGACTCGACACGGTCTTATTAAGCTAAAGATTTGTAAATATTTTTCTGCAGAATTTCAAAACTGGATGGTTAGACAAATGAATGTTGTGAAAGCCCAATTGCGACAACTACAAGAATGTGTGGACGCCTTGCTCAATAGCTGCAATTTGAACGGACAGGGTGGTGGTCAAAGTTTAAATACGTTGCCAGCTGGATTATTACCTGTGGATTGCGATTCCGACTTAAAAAAACTCGAAGATTTTGCGACGGAATCCAGGAACACATTGGTAGAATATTACGTGCAACACATTTGATAATTACTTTGATAAGTAATAAATGCATCGCTGCTGGTGTTAGTGCTAATGATACAGTATTAATTATTTATGTATTTATTTTTCAGATTCGAGAACTGCAGAGGGGCCTAGGTGCGACAAAGACGGCACAGAAGGCTACTCAGCGGATACTGTCGAAATTGTTGACGGATACGTATGCGTCTTCATATAACTGGATTGGTTCGAGAGGAGAAAAGACAGCTTTTTCGAAGTCTTTGATGAAACACATTATTTTTGGTAGTTTTCATGAATATGTTACTACTTTAGTGTGTAAGATAAATTTTTGTAACTGGTCACTCTTTTTCAGAAGCGATTCATGGAATCCCGAAATTGAGCGACGCTGGCGACGACGAGATTTCAAACGCTATTAAAGATTGGCTAAAGAATTCCAATAAACGTATTGAATCTGACAGGTACGAAGACAGCAGGATTTATTTATATGTAATTTTAAAATTAAGAATTGTAAACATTTTCAACTGCTTAAGCAGGAAACGCTTGGCAAAATCCAATGCAAATCATCCATCCGTCATTGCTGGATTCAACTCCGACGATTAATTTATACTCTATAAATTTTAATTTACTTTTGGTACCTTCTAAATTCATCTTCATTTAATTGTCTAAATTTGTAGAATAATATAGAAGTTATAAAGAAATAAAAATCGTGAACGTAAATTTTCATGTTGTAATACGTGTTTTTTTGGGGTAAATCTCGTGGCTAAATACGTGTTTTTTTGGGGTAAATCTCGTGGCTAAATACGTGTTTTTTTGGGGTAAATCTCGTGGCTAAATACGTGTTTTACTGGGGTAAATCTCGTCGATGTGGTGTGAAACTCGTTCTTGGAACACGTGTAAAGAACGAGTTAGATACGTTAAAAAGAGCGACACTTGCCCCCAGTTTAACACCAGCTCTCTACCAGTTTCATACGTGTTTAACACGAATACTGGGGTCACCAAACTCGTTCAAAACTCATGTTAATCTCGTGTTTGTGCAGGCTGGGATATCTATCTATTTGCTTTGCGTTTTGCGAACAGTATTTCCTTCATGTACATAAATCAATTATTCCCTGGTCTAAATACTCGGTATGTTAAGGGAGACATGCATAAACTTGTATTTCAAGGTCCATAAAACCTGTTAATCTTGTTAATCTTGAAGAAATCATGTTAATCTTGAAGATTTAAATTGTTAATTACAGGTTCCACCAACTTTATGAAATAATGTTTGAAAGTCATGTCAAGTTACCCCGTTGAGTATACCGCGAAATTCGAAAAGGCCGAAGCACGCAAGATCAATATCAAACGTGTGAATATTTTTTAGATTTTGAAATTTTTAAGATGGGTCTAAAAATTGACCTCAAATATATCATAGTGTTAAAGTACGTTGCCAAGTTGGAATGACGCATAAACAAATAACAAATCAACTCAGGGGCAAGTTCTCATTTTTCAAAGTACAGTCCCTAAAATAAGTAATTCCGTCAGAAAAAGGAATCAGACCAGAAATTTGGACATGCCACAGCCCCCGAACACTCCCTTTGACTCGAGTGCTTCACAATGTCAAAATTAATGCGACCTACATATTATGTGGACGAGGTTTTAAAACCACTTTTGGAAAAAGAAATTCCAAAACTCTTCCCTCGGTGAGACTCAGAAGGTACTCGTCCATCATGAGCCGCGTGCTCTGACACCGCTCGGCTTACTGCCCACTACGCAGCCGCATTAAAATGGAAACTCAGAATTACAATTATTCCTAACAAAGAGATACCTGCTAAGTCCTCTGGCTTTTTTTGGTTTTGGAACCTTATAACAGGCAATGTTTAAGAGGCGACCTCCCACTCTGCATGGACCGTGCAAAGTTTTGCAAGAGGAGTGGAGTAAAGCGACGCCTGAAATGTGTGTTAAAGTCTTCGATTCTTTGAAGCCACGACTTCGTTTCTTCTCAGAAAAGGATGGGGAACACGTGGAAAACACAAAAAAAATTCACTGACGTCCCATTCGACGACAAAATTAAGGTCAAACATTATTTCATAAAGTTGGTGGAACCTCTGTAAGAATGTTGCAGAGACAAATTGTAATGAGTTCTGTTCCCAGTCTTATAAAAATTTATTACTTTTTTTTATCCACGGTTTAAGGCCGATTAGGCAAATCCTTAATGCACTATTATTGGTAATGGTCCTAGTCCTCATGCACGATATTACCCCACTAAATATTTATAAGTTATTAACCGACCGAGGAAAATAATCATACTTATTTAGTTCACCTCTCATCCGGGATACTAAATATTTTTCCTATCATACTTTATCATCAATTTCGAAAAGTATCTGAGCAAAGGATCTTTCAGCCAAATTCTATTCTCAAACTATTTCGAAAGTTTCTTAAAATATATACGAGAACGATGTACACATTATATTCCGTCCAGTTTACTATACTCTGGCTTCTGTACACGGGAAGTTGTATCAAACGTTCAGTTCCACTTTCCACCATAAATGTACCATTGGTTTTATCCCCTCAAACCCCTTGTCGACATCACCTCGTCTTCAACAATGTCTCCAGCGAAGACTTGCCAACTACCCGCAACGTCCCTCTCACATTGACCAAACATTCTTTGACCGACAATTTTAATAAATACATACAACCAGATAATCTCCAAGGGTTTGACATCCTCAAAAATAAGGGATGGCTTTGCGAAATGGTCATCCTTTTTGTCACCTCCAATTCTCACAGATCTACCAAATCCGACGCAAAAGCGATAGGATATTGGATTCAGACTCAGAGTAATTATTATTTTAGATTTAATAACCAATTCATACTGGAAATTTACCCAGATGATTTTTACTTCTTATTGATTCCCAGTAATCCCAAAATTTTGCTTTCATCCGTCAAATTACCATTTTACTCACAACCCTTCACCTTTGCGCATATTTTACCCGTAAAATTATCAATTTTAATATTTCTTCCTGGAAATGAGGCGAAATTGTGTCATCAAGTAAATCTTGGAGAAATCCATGGTTGCAAAATTTTGTCTGCCAGACAATTTCTTCAAAAGTGGATAGGATAGAATTTCCCCCATTAATATACCCCTCAATATCGGAAAGTAATTGGATCGATTACACTGGTGGAGACAAAAATCATAAATTATCAAGAATCTTAATAAATACGGCGTTACATAAACTTAATGCCACCACACATCCTGTTACCATTAGTGAAAAGTGTTACTCAGAAGAAATGAAACCTTGCTTCTACCCGACATTCCGTGTGGAGCATTTGCAGGTCTACGATTTTAGTCAGTCACAAGTTGTGATAACTAGTTTTCCTGGCTTGTCTTTCTTTTCATGTTACCTAGAATTTAATGGGATGACATTTTCCCTGTATTTAGCCCCATATGATTCCACAGTGTGGATTGTTACAGTAATCATACTTCTCATATCAGTATCCCTCCTGTGTTTGGGACGTCAGCTAGACAACAAAAAAATCTACCCGATGCAACTTCTCTTATATTTTTTAGGCTGTCTGATTGACGAGGTTACTTGTCTCCCGAAAATGTTAAAAAATTGCCTTCCTTTTCGACTTCTAAGTATTCCATGGCTTTTGGTCGAAATGCTGCTAAGCACTTGTTACCTGAGCTTGTTTATCACGAATTTGAACTCCCCACTTCCAGGGAAAAGGGTTGATTCGTATGATACAATTTCGTGTCAAGAGAAATTTACGGGCAATTTTAATTATAGTCTGATCATAGAGAGGTACTACTCAAGATGGTTAACACAGGTTCCTCCCAAGGTGGGAGGATACTGTTACACGATTTTGTCTCAATTTCTGCCTTTCGCCGGGAGAAAGTATCACCTTTATAATTACAAGTTTTCTGGTTATTTGGAAAACGAGGTGCGCTTTTACGTTGACAAAATTCCAAAGCATTTACAACAATTGTTGTATTCTTTGTGGAATCCAAAGATTCGTTATTATCCGGAGAAGTTGGAGCTGGTGACTGATCTGAATGCGAAACCGGTTAATTGGATTATTGAAGATGAAATTTTACAGTGTGATAAATCTGCTTATATCGGACCGTCAAATGAGGTGGACACTTATTACGAATACTTGAGGAGAAATTATCCCATGAAGAAATGGTATCGAGGAGAGAAAACCATTTTTGAGTGGCCTGTCGGATTTGCCTTTCTGATTGAGAGAGAATCACGAATGGTGCGATATTTTAAAACGTTTTTGGAGACGAGGATTTATAATCAGGTTTCTAAACAGCTCAACCTCAATGCGACGGTAATTCGGGAGAGAGAGGCTAAGTTGAGGAATGGTGAGAAATTTCGGGATTTAATACCCTTCAAGGCGGTTCGAGTTGAGGATAGTATTCAGACAATTTTCATGCTGCTCGGAATCTGTCTGGCATCCTGTATATGCTTAGCAATCTTGGAGTATGCTAAATATAATGGCGCATTACTCTCCAAGAGGAGAAAGTTAATTTTATCAAGAAAATAATAATTAGGGGTGACAAGAAACCTTGAACGAATGTTAATATGTTTTTGAGATGAAGGTGTCGTACGAGAAATTAGGCAAACAGGCCGAGTTTTGACCTCGACGTATCTTAGCACAATTATATTCAGTTTTATATTCCAATTTAAGTTAATTATATTCTCCTGATGAAGGGTCGAGTATTGAACACGAAAGCTTGAGATAATACAAATTAAAAAAATTAATTCCTTGAGCTCCACTAAAATATTAACTAATTTGTAATTGAATTTTGTTTATGCAACCTGATGAAAGATTATGAAACCAGGCGTTGCTACGAATTATCAGAATTAATGTATCGAATTCCATTTTGAAGTGTTTCCTTTACTCTAAAGCAAAAATTCTGTGGAAGTCGCTTCCGAGGTTAATAAATATGAAAATCTCGCTGCAACGTAGAAGTGCTAAGAATTCCAGGAGTTCTTGTTTTGAAGTCTTGACAGGAATTTTGAAGATGCGAACTAATTCTAATTAATGGAACACAAAGAATTAGCAAGGTTTCAGATAGGAAGGAATCAGAGGAAGGAATATTTCCATATGGATATGTATTCAAGACTAAAGTCAGTGCAAATAAAATGGGTTAAATCGATTTTAAAAATCGGTACTGTCAAGTATTGAGCAAAAGTAGTGGATTTTAGATTTTTTAGCTTTTCGCTTTTTTAGATTATTTTTCCAAACTTGTAAGTCCCTAGTATATAACGTCCAGTTTACTGTACTCTGGCTTCTATACACGTATACTTTTCCATATATGATGTGCATATTTATTATGGTCACTTGTGGAAGAGCATGGTCGCTGTACTGTGAACTTGTTAGACCCGTGAAAATAAAGCATAATCAAATCAAATAAAAATCAGAACTTAGGCCCATTTGGAATCAAGTATCGCCTGCACTTTGGCCCGAATTAGTACGACGATATGCTGCATTTATTTTCCTTTTTCATTTGCAAATTTCTCAGAAAAAGTTTTAGGTTTTGTCGTTAATTTATGTCGAAACAAAAATAATTGTTTTCAAATTAATGCTGTGAGTCGCTAACATACATAAGATATATTTTTTAATGGGGGACCTCAGTCATGTCTCAAATATTTCGCTTAGGTCGCTTGGTTAGAAATTCCGCTTGCGTCAACCAGTATGCGCATGAGACAGCCAATCAAAATGCCCCATTTTAAGCCGACTAAAATTCTTGAGAGCGAGGCTCAAGGGTAGAGTTAGAGTAGCGAAATTCTGAAATAACCATATGTCTTTGTTTACCCCGTGTTAAGTCACTTGAATTTCGAATCTCCCACCAAATCTCAACTGTTCGCTTCATAAGTGAGATTTTTTAAGAGAGGTGAGTTCAGACAGAGCTGCCTCGCTTGTGCGCCTACGAAGCGACAAGCGACGTAAGCGAGAATTTTTAGAAGTGACTGAGGACCGCCAATGTGTTTCAAATTCTTGTCTCCATTCGCTGTATACGACACAACGTAATAATTTTTTGGATTGTTCGGATTTCTTTATTTATGCAGGACGCAAACCTTAAGAAACCGTTCATCACGAGC
This sequence comes from Folsomia candida, assembly GCF_002217175.1. NCBI lineage: Eukaryota > Metazoa > Arthropoda > Collembola > Entomobryomorpha > Isotomidae > Folsomia > Folsomia candida. The sequence continues at coordinate 82,360 of NW_019091248.1, read as the reverse complement.
ATATGTACAATTAAACCCGAATTCTTACTGTATATAACATCCCTGTAGTTGGTTCACGATCTAGGAAAATCTAATTATTGTCTCCATTTTCATTAATCATATCTATTCGTAACAATAAGAATCATTTATAATTTAATCTTAACATTTTTTTGAAAACACGATTTGCCATTCTTGCAAGATTCTAAGTTTTGCCATTGTTGCCGTCATTTGGGTGAAAAACTCCGACCATGGACAATACTCTTGGCCATATTTTTCTACAAATGTGTCCCTGTATTTCCGATCTTTTTCGCCCCAAGCGAGAAATGTTTTTTCATAATGCCGTCCAACATCTGTTAAACTCTCCATCACAAAATATTTTTCCGTCGCTGTAATAATTTCAGATAAATTGGCAAACCTCACCAACGGATAAATACCGTTAACGTTTCCCAACCTAGAATCGTACCGGCCAGCAACTTGAATTACAAAAGTCCCATTATTTTTCAAAAGGTTGGCAATATTTGCAAAAAACCTTTCATAATCTGACTTCCCAATACATTCCAGAACACTGTTTACTATAACACCATCAAATTTCTCGTCTTCGTTTTCCATCAGGTCGGTACAATTCGAGAGCTGCATGTCTACCGTACTTCCGACGCAAAATTTCCGCGCATAATCCAGCTCTGCTTTCGACAAGGTCGTCCCAACGACATGAACGTGATAATTGTCCGCTAAATATTTCGCCAGGGCGCCACAACCAGCTCCAATCTCGATAAGTCGCATACCCGGGGAAAGCTGCAACATTTTCGCGATCATTTCAAACTTGTTTCTCTGAGCTGTGTCCAAATCATCGGATGGGGAAAGCCAAACCCCGTTGGAGCAGATTATTCCTAAATCTGTACCACAGGTCAGTTCTAGGTCCTCGAGATCTGCATTAATTAGATTTACTTGTTTGCATAAATATAAGTCAAATAAATGTGGATGAGTGTGGTAAATAAATACCAGAGTTGTAATAATTAGGGTCCTCAGATTTCATTTCAAACAAGTCCAACTCCAAATATGCCAAAAAATCTTTGTACATTGTAATGAATTTTGGTGTGGCGTTTCTTGTCAGAAAAATATTCTCGAAAAACACGTCCAACTTTTTTACTTGGATCCAGCCCTTCTTGTAGCTTTCGCTCAACCCGAGAAGAGATTTTGTTGCGACCATGGTGTAAAATCGGGAATCGGTTACGACAGCGATCTCCTTATTCTCCTCGTCAAGGCGACATGCGCGACGTACCAGGGCAGAAATTAGGGAGATGGGAAGCATTCGTATTATCGAAGCTTCCAAGAATAACAACATTTTTATGGGGAAAATAGAAATTCTGCGGGTAATATGCCACATCATGGTTTTATGTAGCTTTAAGCAGTTTAAACCGTAATTCCTTAAGAGACGTGAAATCTATCTGAATAAGATAAGTACTAGTGAAATGATATTTTACTCTGGACTTTATTCACTAACTGGAAAAGCTGACGAAATTTAATGCCATAATAAAGAAACACTGTGTTTCATTCTTACATAAATGTAGGTAGGATGTAGGCACAATAAACAGCATCCTGTCTGTAATTAACAATTTAATAACAATTACATAAGTTTATGGGTAACTTTCTAATTAACAAAGTAAACCGCATAGATTTCTTTATTATTATTACGCAACATTCAATTTCAGTATTAAAATAACCTTCTCATTATTCATACACTTTTAAAAAAAATATTTTAATACCGAGTTATCTCGGATACTCTATAAATACTATACCGCACTGGTAATAAATTTATTATAAAGAATATTTTTTAACCTATTGTTGCATTGTTTATCAAACCTAATAAAAATGATTATCACTCGATTAGAAATTTATGTGGACGTTATGATTAAATGTGGCGTACACTCTAACAAACCTGGCATTGATAAAAACAACCGGTATTTATACATGGCTTTACCGCTTTGGTATTAAAACCGTTGGTGTAAATCCGGTGTTAAAATGATGGTTTGTAGTAATTATTTCAATACTTATCGATATTAGATGTTTTACCATAGAAATAATACATGTCACGTGGAACAGCCAGAAATCAATAATGAAGGCTATATATTTCATTAAGAGTGTAAACACAGTAACCCGTTGTTACCCAAGACTTTAGAGTATATATCAGGCTGAATGAAATTATTATACAAAGCACAACCACCATTTTTATTATGAAATTGTTAAGTAACCCTCGCATTTACATAGCCTTTATTGTTCGAAATTTTTGGAAAGTATTTAATTGTTTATTGTGTCATAATTGTGTGAACCCGTTGAGAGTATGGAAATGAAGCCAATACTATGACAAACGAAATGCTTGTTTTCTTCCTGTTAACGATGGCATGTTTACTTGGGCATGTAATATCGAAATTTCGAGATCTCGAAACATCGAAATCTCGGCCCTTATCTTCAAAGCGAAATATCTAAACATCGACTTTTCTGTTAATTTAAAAATTAACAGAAAATCAAACTACAGTCGGCGCCGATGGTTTAGCTAATTATTCATTTGCGCGTCGTCTACCCGTCAGAAACCATACATACCACTTCCGCACAAAAAGTGGGGATCTTTTTAAAGTATGTGTATACATATGTCGTACGTCGGTACATATGTTTATGCATGCTTCAGAAAGTTATTCTGAATAAATTATTATTCTGAATAAGTTATTCTGAATTTATTTACGTTTACGAGACAAATATAAATAGCTAATAGACATCATTGCAATAACCTGACATTTTCCTCGAAAAATGTACATATTCTTCATAAATACTTAATAGATAATAAAAAATAAATTCGTAATTTTTTAGTGAGGAGTTTAAGCTATATAACTTGCTTGTTTACAGGCAATAAGTTTTAATAGTTTTGTTTCAGATGTAAAGTTACGGAAAAAGACCTATATCGGATCCACCTTTGGCCTGGGAATCGTCATGACAACGACACACATCGGCAGCACAACAATGACTGTAAGCATCCCGTGGAGGAGAATCTCAACAACATTTTTCGAGTTTGCAAGGTTATCCAAAAGTAAGCACCTAATTTTTAGGCAACATTCCTGAGCAGAAATGCCAACATTCAATTAAAACGCTGGAATGTCACGGAAAACTTGGCAACAGAGCCAACTTTTCGAAATTATAATATAGACACATAGATAAGTATTTTTTGTAAATGGGTGGGGACGATAAGCAAAACATTCGTGTGTCACGAATGGTGACTGCACTCAGAAAAAAATTGACACCAAATTGACACCGAGCGGTGTCTATATGTAACTCTACCGGTTTGGTGTCAAATTGACACGACTTGGTGTCAATTATTCTTAACTCCGTTACGGTGGCACATCAACATTTCGGGGTGACAATTCCAACACGACAATGTAGCAGCACGAGGTTCCAGGGTATGTTGGCTCAACACCGTTTTGTGTATGCTTGGTGCATTAAAATAAATGAGCTTATCACCACGCGGTAATACATAATTACCGCATGGTGGCAACCCAGCGCTTGGTTCTACAGCGCTTTGACATAAATGGTAATAAATTTTTGTAATTTGGAATCAATTTATGGTAGCGAAATAGGGCTATAAATTTCTTAACTTTACATATCATACATACATACATTGTTATCGTTTATAAATTTTAGATTCATTAAACAATGTCTAAATTTGGTACTTCAAGTTAAATACATACATACATAAAATATTCATAAAATATTCACCTATATAGAAATTATTAACTAACAGATTAAATATGATGCCTTAATGCAATGAAAGTTGCGTCATGTTTACAATTATCCATTAATTCCATACAAGTAAATGGTCACAGACAATGAAGAAACGAGACAAGTTGTTTTTTCACTTCCAAGACATAAAAGAATAAGCAGATTTCCACGTGTCCAGAATTGATTGCAACGGTGTCCCCTCCTTAAGAAAACAAATAAATTTAAATCTGATGAAAATAAACAATATTTTTGCATGGGAAACCTGCCCTACAATACGAAACGAGTCTTGTCTTGTCTTCGTCAATATTGCAGAGGTTCCCCTTTGCTTTTCCTTGGGCGGTATCAAATGAAGCAGCGTCAACAGTGCTCCAACTGCTTGATCCCATTCGCCTTGCAAGAATGACATCAGGCATGACTACAATAATTCAAATTAGCCCTCACAAAAATATTAACTAATTTTATACCACAGTCTTCAGTTAGAAATTTTAACAACGGAGGAGATTGATTAATAGATTTTGCCTGCTGTACGATATTTTGTGCCCAAGCTTGTCAGGAGTTCAAAAACTTGTTATCCTCGGCCGGCTAAACATTTAAGAATTCTAAATTGATCTGGTAAAAAATTTAGTGTATATTAATTATGAAAAGCTTAAATTTTCCTAATATTTAACTGCACTCACCATTTGTGGCTTGATTCCCTTTAAATTCCGGTGAATTGACCGAATACGAGAATGGATCATTCCTGAACCGTTTACTTCATCATAAAGAATATCCTGGAAAGAAGCGAAATGATTATTTTTTCTGTACAAATTTCCTATCGTGTTTTTCAATTTATCTTACAACTCCGTTTTCCGAACCAGTGTATTTCCAGGAAGGAATGATAGAAATAATGGCAAGGGCGACTTGCTTTCGGTCTTTGGTCGAGGGCGACTCTCTGTTCAAAACATTAAACAAAAATTTAACCCAATCACATCTCAATTAAATTTAACTTCCCCTTAAGCTCGATTAACTTTACCATAAAGAATTTGATCAGGGTGGACGACGTTGAATTAGCGACAAAGCCTTTATTATTACAGTCGCAGACCTATCGATTTAGCTCCGAGTCACTTTGTAGCAAATCTGAAACACGTGCGGCGTTAATGATTATTAATTGAATGAATTATTAATAAGCTAATTTATTTATCACAAACCTGAGTAAACTGAGTTGGATATAGGACAGCTGAACTCGTAGATAGTTTCGACATCAAATCTTCTTGTTTGCTTGAGTTTCTGCCTACAAATTTAAAAATGCAGGGTTTTAGCAATTTCTGAATGAATTTGGAAATTTAAGCAACTGCAAAATAGTAATCATACAGCATATTTGTAGTGGAGAAGTTGAAATTCCGGAGTAATCCAGTGTAACTTCCTCTTATCCCTCCACCTTAACAATAAACTCTATGTTGGGAGTGGTTGCTGCTGTAACAAGACCGGGAACGTCGATCTCGGCTCCTTGGTCGTCCTGAATACATATTTCAAGGCACGGTTCTATGTCGAATTTTTTCTTGACTGAAACATAAAGCAATTTTGCAATTAAAATAATTCCACGGCGTAAAGTATATTAACAAAATTTGTAAAGCTACGCAATTTACCTCAATCTAGAAATTCAAAGTAGTCTCCACTAAAAACAATCGACTTCGAATTCGACATCGACACACGGATTATTTTATCCATATTTTCACATGTGCAAGGAGAAAAAGCTGATTAAAATCAATCGATAGGTCGCGCTGGTGAAACAAACTGACACAATCTGGTGTTAAATGATACTGTTTGGAAGGAATCTGCATTACGAGTTCGTAAATGTAAATGATACCGTTGGGGTGTCAACGTTAAATCTTCGGGGTGTCGTTTTTAGCTACCAGCTTGACACCAGTTGAGGAACTAAGACTGTCACCGATGGTCGGTGTCAATGAAATTTGAGGTTTTGTTACCGGTTTGCTAAGAGTGTGACTATGAAGGAACCATGTATGTATAAAGGAATCTCTACTTCATCAAACTATAAAGCAATTTAAGAGAAAAACAAAATTCCGCTGCGCCATATCATTTTTTACAGTTGCTAAAGCAGTCCTACAAATATTTTGTTTCCATCCATCAATCGATCCATTTTACTATCTAAATAATTAATTAAGCAGTTCACTGACACAAACTTATGGTTCTGTTTTACTTGTTACTAACAAGTAGTTAGTAGACAGATGAATAAATACAGTACAGAAAATATCTACAATGGTGGGTGAGTCGTTGCTTGATAAATCAGTTAAATAATGAGAGAAATCCCCCAATATTCTAAACTAATCCATACTGTTGTCGCCCATACTGAGGATGACATTCTCGAGTGAATTGCTATCTCTATTTATCTATGTTCGGATGCCATCCTGCTTACTCCTAGCGATTATTGTGCTCCGTACTTTGTACCAACTCACGCCCGTTTAGCGTTCTTTTGGACTAGATTCACCTCTTGTCATCAATGGGTGTAATAACATTACTTGGCTTTTCAACTCTTCTTCTTACCCATCATGCCCAGACGTCCCACGATCCTCAGATTGGTGCTGCTAGCTATCTGGAGAAACACAATTTCCATCCTCCTCCTGAGTTAGACGTGGTCAAACTCCTAAATGGTGTCTCCACTTCCTGTGATGTCAACATAGCCTACAGCAATAGCTTAGAGAAGGAAACTGCGGATTTCTATTTCAACCCAGTTGCAGAATGCCACTGGCCTACCACAATCACCGCACTAAACCATCAAGGGATGTTGAACTCCTCCATACAAATGGCTTTGGACATCCTTAGATGTCGAATATCGCCAAGTTGCAGGATCCCTGTGGTTGTACCCTCAGAAGTTCCAATTATCAAATCATTCTATGAAATTCATCATATTGCCACCTTTGCAAAATATAAGCTACTTCACTTTCTGAATGACTGGTCGTTCCATCTTGAACCAACTTCATTTCCACCCATCACAATATTCTTCACAATGCCCAATATTCTGTTAAGAATGACGGACTACATACTTTGCGGGATTGGTAGGGATGGTAAACCTGTCCAGCCTGCACCTCGTTACTACATCGGTCCGAAGGATATCGTCATAGCGATTTACCCCACGGTGGATGGGCCAATTTCTATTTGCGTACACGTTATTCGGGGAAATAGTGCAAACGTTTTTCTCCCACGTCCTAAACTTCTGTGCAAGTCAGGCAAGGACACTGATTTCATAGAAATGGTGGCAAAATTCAAGTTGCCCCACGTTGCGTGGTCCGCTTATGTATCGCCCTGGGATAATGCGAAACAGGAGGAAATGCTAACACCAAATTCCCTTCGCGAGTTCAATTTTTTAACCTTGAGTCCTTTTAGTCTTGAGCGGCGAGATGTCCAATATCATCTGTTCCATCAACTGCTTCTACATGGAGGCGTCGTAAACGCTACAGTTCGTACGTGGGCGGCCCCGGAGTTCCTTAATTCCGTTGTTTGGACAAGCGCTGGAGATTTTACCCTATTAAGCAGCCGGAGGCACTACGTTATTGAGACCATAACACCCAGCAGAAGCGGAGTACAATTCCTGACCTGTTATGAAGAGCGATTCATATCTTTCCAGTTCTATCTTATCCCATTCCAACCTGCTTTGTGGGTAGGGATCTTGTTGTCCATAACGATCGTAGTGTCAGCCCTCTTCCTGTACAACAAATACCATTCTCCAATTGACAAACGCATTTCCTACGCCCCTTGGGTTCTTGTCCTTGGAACCATTTTCGATGAACCAAATTCCATACCGGGGTGCGTGGAAGGAAAGTCATTTCACCGACTCGTTTTCGGATGCTGGACATTGATGGCAATATTCCTCACGAATTGCTACACTGGGCTAGTGATTACTGAGCTGAATGCCCCACATCCCAGCGTACAACCGGAAACTATATCCGATTTGGCTTGTGGGGACCATTTCCGTCCTACTGGGAATATCACGAAATGGGCAGAAGCCGAAAATATCTTAAAGTATTGGAGTCCATTGCACAGGGCAATTTCATTGGGTTATTACAATAAGACTGTTTCTCAAATGTTGGAAAATCCTTTCGAGTCTGAGGCTTGTTATCGATTACTCTCTCCACCTCTGGATTCGGTACCTTTTTATTTTAATACATCTAGTGGCAGGGTCTTTCCAAGTACTTACATCTTCCTTAAGATTTATGCTGTTTTCAAGGATATGTTTATTCAGAAGGATTTGAAAGATGTTGATCATAAAGCGTACCCAGAAATGTTGCTCCTGCGTCCTGGCCACATGCATCAAAATGCTTTTAGACTGTCCATTCCAAGTAGAATCTGACTATGGAGCAATTGATAACGCAAATGAATAGGGAGAATGAGCGCGAACTGATGAAATGTGGGAAATCCGTTCGCATCTCGTACCCTTACCACATTTCCAACGAGTTTCAATTCATCACTAGAAATATGCCTGGAAAAAGAAAAAGTTAGTGAAGGGAAGGGAAGTGTTGGGGCATGACTGGGTATCCTGGTGTTTTCGTCGTGTACGCGGAAGTAAAATCCCAAGGTATTTTGCAGCAATGTTGCCATCGGGGATATGGAAACGACTTGAAATTGAAATAACTGCGGGAGTGAACAGAGGCCGAGAACCAGTCGTCCATCCACCTAAAGCTGGTCGTTATGTGGAAAACACTGTCTCCCAAACGGTGAAAAGTGGATTGGTCACCCTCTTCATTCTCTGCGCTTGCGTAATTCTAATATCGGCTTTATCCTATACTGTGGAATGTTATCAGTTCATAAAGGTAGTTATTTTACGGTGGATTACGGTTATTTTACGGGGTTAAGCCACACAGGATTGGATTCTGTAAGGGTTACACGTTTGGCAGGAAACATCGAACAATTTTGAGAGTTATCGTCAGTGTTATGTAAGTTAACGTAACGAATTAATCAATATTTTTACAATATAAAAACTATCTAATAACTCAAAATAAAATTAAAAACTTGTCAACAATTATTTAACTTATGTTAGTCACAAAACTTGGCAGAAATGCTTACAAATATTATCTGACGGTTATTTTTATGGACCTTTCCCGTAAGCACTGGGAAGCTGAATATTTGGCAAACTCAACTCAGTATTTAATTGACAATAGGGCTATTAATTTTCGCATGAGTGAATTTTGTTCGAAAATGTGGATTTATAAGATTTTTATGAATTCTAAAGACTTGGTTTGCTGCAATTCTTTTGGTAATCTAAGTAACGTAACTATCAATTACTTACTGTACGAGGGGAGGTCAAAAAGCTTCAATCCTGAACATGATGCTGCAATAAATTAAGGATACTTGCCATACTATTTTTAAATACAATCCCCTGCGACCTCAACACACTTGCTCCACTTTGATTCCAATGACTCTATCCAAGTTTTATAAAATGTTTCATCTTGTTGGTCAAAAAACGAACAAACTGTTGCTTTTGCCTCCTCAATTGCTGAAAATCCCCTGAGGTTTTTTTTAATGTCGAAAGAGGTAGTAATCACTGGGTGCCAGGTCTGGACTGTAAGGGGGGGGGGGAATAATTCTGTTAGTTTTTGGCTTGCAATAGCATCCTGTGAAAGTTTGTTAGGTGGAGCGTTGTCGTGTAAAAGTAGCACGCGACGCCATCTTCCTCCTCTGATGAAGGTTCGTCGATCGCCGATTACAATTTGGGCGGATTTGGGCCTCCCGAAAATATGGACGCCTTTATTATCTGAGCATTACTTTTTGGACAGAAAATAATTGGAAAGGAAAATATGACGAGAAAGTAAGAAGAAGACAAAGAAGAAGAAAAGAAGCATTTTTTGTGTGGGGGAAAGTGGGGGATTATATGATAAGTTCTATATATAAATATTTAAACAAAAAACCTCTATATGTATGTATGGACACCACACAGAGAAAGAAAGAAAGAGAGACGAAACCATTTGATAAACTATTTCACATTATTATACAGCATTGATACACATAACTACATAAATAATTGTTCAGCTATTTAAATGTTGAAGATGAATAGATTTAGTTTTTCCAGTTTTTGCGGATATAATTATAGGAAACAATTGTTAATTTTAATTCATAAAGTTATGTAGTTACTAGTTAATTTATTGCTCTTGGATATACATAATGGTGATAAATAACAATTTATTACTTAAAAAAATTGCACAAAATTGCATAAAACTTGCATAATATACAAATTAAAAAATAGTAAATTTCTTGTATTATTTTTTGGGTGGTTAACTAACCTAACCTAGCCTAACTACAAAATACGTAGTTGAAATACATCAAAAATACTGATTTTTAAAATGCAGATATAAATTACTTGGGGCAACCCTATTTGCTATGAGTCAAAATATGTCTGTACTTATATGTGATATGAATTAGTGAGCGTATGTTATGTATGTATGTACCTACATATGTCCTGCAATATAAATGACCAAGTTGCCGGTTTGTTACTGATTACAATTTCATGCCAGCTACATACACTAGAAATTTGTTCACTTCCGTTTGATTGTGTAGAAATATACGGAGTGGAGGGGGTAATTGTAATTTATTTAGTTAGTCCAAATAATAATATCAGCAAGAACAAAATTGCACAATATCCAATACTTGTTATACTCGGACTATACAAAATTATAACACTCAGTATTGGAGCTAATGAAAATTTGCTACAAACCCTGCCAGCCTTTAAGTCTCGTAATGATTGATGGCATTTCTTTATATGCATTTTTGGAAAAGTTGACGCGTTCCCTTACCATACACAGCTTAATTGTTTGCTAACGCATTAAAAAATATATAGTAAAATAAAATAACAAATTTTTATTCAGCTCACAGAAGGTAATATGACGTAACTGCTGTCTGACTCTGATAGATTAGGCTGAATCATCGGCGTCGGAAAGTAAGTATTCATACGTATACACGTTTATCAAAAAGCAGACAGGTTTACCCGTCCTGTACATACTTTAGTATTGCGAAAACGTCAAAACGAAGTGTGTGTACATACCTACACTGGCATTTGAACAGGAAATCAGCGAGATTACGTTATCAGGATTTGCAAGTTGCTCGTTGGCTCATTACTGGCATTTGGTAAAAAGCGTTCGTATGTATAAAACTCGTTTGCTCCGTGAATCAGTTTGATTTTGACAGTGAAATATTCCAGTTAAGTTTACCCTTATTCTCATTGAGCTACTAAACTTATTCTCCAGCTTTGTGTGCACTGTAAGTAATACATTACATATAAGTACAAGCCTTTTTAATAATTTAAGTAATAATATTTTTGATTCCAGGTCGTCCGTTGTAGAAATCGGGAAATTCAATTCGGTTGGCAATTACAAAATGTAAGTTGAAAATTGATTTGTCAGCATATTTATTATTTTCTTTCAATTTGACAATGATTTTTAATTTCATTGTAATTTATGTTGGCTAAGAATTTAAATTAAAGTATTCACCATCGTCTATATTACGCTGGTCATCAGAGTTGGCCAAAATACTAACACAACACAATTTTGTCGAATGTTCGTAAATCAGAGTTGCAGTATTTAAATACTAAAGTATTTAAATACTTTATTTAAATACTAAAGTATTTAAATACTTTATTTAAATACTAGATTTGAGTATTTAGTGTTTATTATTAAATACTTTGAGAAAAATTCGAGTATTTAAGTATTTAGTATTTAAATACTTTCCAGAAATTGAAGTATTTAAGTAATTAGTATTTAAATACAATTTATGATTGCATAATAGTTAATTATAGAAATCTAATAAAAGTTACACGCTAAACCTGGAAAATGTGTAAGAAAAGCACTAGGAACAACACTTTGATGTATTTTTGATCTTCACCAACCACTCGTGGGTGAAGAAAAATTAGAGTATTTAAGTATTTAATAAATATTTAAATACTATTTAAGTATTTAAATACTTTTTAAAAATCCAAGTATTTAAGTATTTAGTATTTAAATACTTTCCAGAAATTGAAGTATTTAAGTAATTAGCATTTAAATATTTTTATAGTATTGAAAACAACTCTGTCGTAAATACACGTTTAATTACAAAATACATTTCCGTTTTCTTCAAATGCAAGTTACAAAATACAAAATACATACATAATTGAAATAAAAAATACTCAATTAGGCATCATGCATAAATTATGTAACGCGGCGGATGCGGGGTGGCACTTGGGCAGCGTGACAAAATGGCCGCCCCCATAAGTTAATGCTTACGATGAGGACGTGTCAGCGGCTACGCTCGGATTATAATGGGATCAATTTTTATTTATTAACCACAAAAAAATAAGCCGACCCGTATTTTTCCTTTTTGTTTAATGCGCGCATTTGAGCGAGTAGCGTGCATTTCAAATATTTTTTCAGCCAAAACGTCCAATTTTTGAATTGCTATAATTTTTTGGATCTTAGCGCGAATTCAAAAACCTAGAAACATGTATGCTTAAAATTGGCTTCTTTACAATATAAAATTTCATTTTTTTAATTGTTTGAGAATTATAATTTTTATCCAAATTTCGAATTTTGAAAAATAGGAACTCCTACAAAAATTGCAATTTTTTAAAATTTAAAAAATGAAATTTTATATTGTAAAGGAAATAATTTTAAGCATACATGTTGCTAGTTTTTTGAATTCTTAAAATCCAAAAAAATATAGCAATTTAAAAATCAGACGTTTTGGCTGAAAAAATACTTTAAATGCACGCCACTGGCATTTCAAATTTATATTTTTTGTTGTGAATAAAACAAAATTGGTCCCATTACAATCCAACCCTACCCGCTGACACGTTCGCATTGTTAGTTGGGGGCATTTTATTTTAATGAGGACGAGTGGGTCTCAAAATCCCAATGTTTACGTGACATAATTTATGCATGATACCTTGCTTAATTTTTTTTTTTCATTTTACTTAATTTTTAACCCATTACACTAAGGCGCCGTCTATATATTACATACGTAACGCATAAATAAGGATTTTTAAACATATCCTTAAATGTACATTTTTACAAAATTACAAAGTTATTTCTAATTATGATTGATAAAACGTTACAGCATCTCCTTAGCTTGGTAATTTAGCAATCTTCAATTTTTCGTTGTTTTTAAATCTACATTTCTTTCTCGACCTACGGTTAAAATAAAATTCAGCAATGAAACTCTATTTTCTCCTGAAGGGAAATAAGCATTGTATCACCTTGTACAACTCATATTTATGTACATACCGTAATCAATTATAAAATGTACATACGCATTGATCATGATTTGCATAACATGCTCATTCAGATATCTTCTCACACCCCTTAACCTTAAAAATGGCAAAAAAGTGATCATATTCAGAATATTGGGTCCGAAATTTTTAATGATTGATGATTTGCGGTTGTTTTGTTCTTCGGTGACACATCTCATATTTCATTTGCCAAGTCAAAACTATTAAGATTTTTTATTGTTGTCTGCTTTTTTGTAGGGCCGGTAATTGGGATATATATGACCGCTTTTTCGACAACATATCTGATAACAAGGCCAACGATTATGAGGATGAAACGAGAGATGTTTGCTTTGTCGTGAACATGATAGGATACGTTCCATTTGAAGCGCAGGGAGACGAAGAGCCAGGGGTGGAAGGGCCAGCGGTGGAAGGGAAAGCGGTGGAAGGGAAAGCGGTGGAAGGGCCAGCGGTGGAAGGGAAAGCGGTGGAAGGGCCTGCGGTGGAAGGGCCAGCGGTGGAAGGGAAAGCGGTGGAAGGGAAAGCGGTGGAAGGGAAAGCGGTGGAAGGGCCAGCGGTGGAAGGGCCAGCGGTGGAAGGGCCAGCGATGGAAGGGCCAGCGGTGGAAGGGAAAGCGGTGGAAGGGCCAGCGGTGGAAGGGAAAGCGGTGGAAGGGAAAGCGGTGGAAGGGCCAGCGGTGGAAGCGGTGAAAGCGACAGCGGTGGAAGCGGTGAACGCGACAGCGGTGGAAGCGGTGAAAGCGACAACGGTGGAAGCGGTAAAAGCGACAGCGGTGGAAGGGAAAGCGGTGAAAGCGACAGCGAAGGTAGCGATAGCCTCTACACCCAGTGTATTCACGTACTCTACCCGACGCACCGAAGCTGCCCGGAAAAGGGTTAAGATCCGAGAAGTTGCTTTTCCAGACAGGCTGAAGGAATCCACTCGCCAAATTGCGCCATCACTTTTGACAAAACTAGAGAAGGAAGGAGTCCTCACTCAGGATAAAGAGAAAACTCATCTCTCCATTTCATTCCTGCTTAATACAATGTATTCTGTTTCATACGGAGATGAAGGCATGGGCATATACAATCACGAGACATTTTCAAATTGTCAAAGTTCCATCCCGTATCGTGTTTCGGTCGCGTTTTGGGAACCCACCTGGTTTCGAAGAAAGAATGAATTTGTTGAAGTTTCAGACATCACGAAAGTGGTAGAATATTATCAACATTTATCCGTTCAAGAAAAACTTCAGTTTTTGGCTGAGAATGAAAAGACTACCCCGTCCCATTTCAAGAGCTTCGAGAGCACCTCAAAAATCACAACAATACGAAACAATTGGTTAAAAACATACGAAAGGAGTACCCCGTGGAAACGCCGTGCTATCTGGTTGTGATGGATTCAGATACCGTGGATTTTAACCACGTTTTTAGCTCGTATTTGGAAATAGTTAATGCCGAAATGGCCAAGGAGAATGAAACCCCACCAGATATTATGTCAACCGGGTATATTTTTCCAGAACACCATGACACATACGGTGAAGGCATGTTGAAGGCTAGCCAGATTTGTAGAAAAATTCGTGCAATCACTGCCCAGCATATTCCATTAGGGACATACTATCCTGAACCAAATTTCTGCATATTAATTAAACCTGAATATCACACAGTTTCTGAAAGCTTCCTTCACCTAGATATGCCCCTCAGTAATCAAGAGTCCCGCGTAATTATTAAAAACATGAAGCAAAATCGTGGTAACCTTTCAGCCATATTTAGCTTTGAAGGGAACCCTTTAATCACACAGATTCCTGTACGCTGCAATAGTTATAAAAGTGGGGATAAAGAGAACCCGAAGAGGATACAATTTTCTCATGAATTTATGGGTAACGGGGAACCAAACCTCTTTGATTTGGGGGAAATGCGAAATATGTCGCAGCACAATTTAAATCCTCAAGTATGGTTTAGCAACCTTACTGGGAACGGGGCATTGGTGTTGTTAAAGAAGCAAAATGTATTTAATAGCTTAATGAATAAAATGAGAAGAGAACGTTACCACCAAAATACAAATTTGGTGGTGAACAACTTAATAAAGGAAGTGCTTGATGAAACTCCGGAATGTCGATCCCTCTGGTCAGCATGCACCGCCGTTGGAGAATATATTTCTATTAAATTCTCACGCTACAATGTAAGAAGTAGAATTTCCCACATTCTTCAGGAGCATGCCGTTGAAATAGCTAAGAAGAAAAACCGTAGACTCGCAGAATTAACAGAGTATCCCAAGATCTTTCAATTGCTTCAGTTTGACTGTGCTGTGACTGCAATTACTACGCTGCATTTTGAAAATTTGTATAATCTGGCGCGAGTTGTGGAATCAGATGCACCTGACCTTGATAGTTGTGGGTACACAATCGACGACTTGAAAAAAGTTACGCTAGATTCTAGACTACGCGAACCGTTTATAACATCTCCCATAATGGATGGGTTGACAAAAATTCGAGGTATTCTTTTGGGTGGGGTATTTGATATGGCTTTCATTTCCAACGGTCCAACACAAGCACTTTGTGATGCAGCGGAGGAAGCAGCTTCTTCTGATACATCGGAGGTGATGGATGCCTCAAAGTTGGAGGGCATGGTGGAACATGCATTGGAAAACTATGCAGAATGTATTAATTATACTTATATAAACGATACATTGGAGGGAGAAGTTCTACAAAAATTTATAGAAATTTTCGACGAAGCATTATGGAAAATGGGGGAGGAGGCTACTTTTAAGGGTGCTGCTGAATCTCAAGAAATTGACGAAACCGTTGGAGATCTTTTGGGTTATGGGACTGATGTAGATAGTGAAGGTTCCTTTTATGAAGAGCAGCAGGGGTTGCGAGATTATATAGATGATCTACGGGATAATTAAAATTGAGGGTGGATTGACATCTTTTGAAATAATTGATTCTAAATTTAGCTAAATTTGCATTTAGTTATGCAAATAAAATACTGTGCAATGTCTAAAATATTTTATTGTAGTTATCCAATTGTAAGTTATTTAAGAAACGTTTCAAAATTTTGCGTAGATTAATCAGTTGTTCTTATGTAAGGCTCTGTAATAATTATGTGATTAATTAAGTGTGCTGTTTCAATTTTGCATGCATTAATAAAATTGAGACTACATATTTATCACCTAATACATTTTTAATTAATACTCTACAATTTATTGCATAGAGGTCACAAAATAAGGGGCATCCGCGAAAGTGGGTGTAACTCAGGGACAGGCAACTCCACAAAAAGATTAGGGGCGTTAAAATGCATACGAGTTGGTGCTTGAGATGATGAAAGTAAATTAGGAACCAATCGGACGGATATCTTTTTCATTCCCACATCGTCAATTAACTTGGAAAAAATTTTATTTTACATTGATATTTAAAGCATGGACCAGTACTCAAACGACCTTTAGTAACACAAATCATCCAAATATTCACGATTCCATCATATCATTACAACATGTTCGTCGTATGGAAAAATTAATGGAAGAAATAACTATTTTACAATACTCAATACAAAACAATAACCATGAATACCCCCAGAAATATTTAATTTGCAACTTTCTTTCCGATTCCGGTTGAGACAGAGGCTCTTAACACGTGTGACATACAATAACATGTTCCACTATAACAAGCTTCACCAGTGCTCCCATGCAAGAAGCAAGACCCAGAACATGCAAAATCCCCACCAATCTGGCAACTTCGTGATTCTACCTAAATTTTTAATTCGCATTAAACCCAACCGCAAATGGGCGACAAAAATTTACGAATAAATATGTTACCTGTAATGCATTCGTCATGATGAAGATGTAGAGGAGAATTTTCACCGCAATCTGGGTTGACGTCATTATTGACTCAAAATCGACCGGAAATCAGGGTGATATCAGGGTGATGCTAATAATGGTAATTATGTATATGAGTCACAAATATACATGTATAAGTTCAATGAATAAGTTGGAAGGTTACCAGTTCTGTAATACATTAATTGATTCATGGGATTAAGAATTAATGACTACGGAATATAGCTGGGAACTTAATGCTTGCGGTAACAAAAACTTTTATTTTGGTTGATTCAATTGAAATTATTGAGCTTTTTGTCAAACAATATTAAACAATGGCAGGGGACAAGAAGGGTACAAAAAGCAAAAGGCTTTGCATTTTGCTGTAAAATGTAGCTTTTTTTGCTTATCAAAATCCAATGTTTTTCGCTGTTTACTTTACTGAAAAATTTGGTAACAGACCAAACAAGCAAACAAACAAACAAAAACATTTCCGTTCCTATGTGATTAAAAAGTTTGTGGTAGATTTTGTGCAGGGATCAATTATGCAAGTTAGGGCCTGGCTATTTTGAACAGAGAACACATTTACAGTATGTATATGCTGTTGTGCAAATAGAGTGCTTATGGAATATACTACACATACCTGTTAACAAGCCGCGGTTGCTTCTTCACTAAGCTTAATCTTGCCGGAAACTTAAATATATTTTTTTTGTAAAATGATCGGGTAATTAATCGTCACCGTGCGAAGTCACAATTAGCCTGCACTCAGCTGGGCATCTGTGACAAAACCCGGCTGTAATAGATTCCGGGTAATTTGAATTATTGCTCGATGGTGAGAAGACATTGCCGTATAGGAAAAAATTCTAATTTCCCGGAATTTATGGTAACTGTTTATACCAGAGATTGTCACCAACTCGGTCACGCCTTATGCTGACCCCGCACGATGAAGATTTATTTACTAGTAGATTGTTTAAGTGTATCTTACCTAATAATTTGTTTAGTTGAGTAGGATTCCTGGAGTAATTGCAGTATGTGATATCAATTGAGTCAGCTTGATTTTTATAAGGACAAGTTAATAATGAAAATATATTGAGTATTGTTAGTTTAACAACTGATTTTATATTTTAATCGAATTTATGAGAATCTGTGAATAAATAATACTGACAGATGTAACCTTGAAAATAAATATGTGGTTTAATTGACTTAATGAGTATGACCCACAAATCTATATAATATTAGTCCATTCTCTGTCTGTCTTTCCGTCTGGAACGCATCCCTTCAATGTATAAGAAAATGACTATTGAAGCAAAGATTGTCTGGGCACGTATAGCAAGACTTATGACAATCCTATTATGTACTAATCACTTGCATGGGTTAACAAAATTGGCTTAACACAAGTAGTGGCACCCATCTATCCATCTGATGGCGATCTGATCGTGATATGATCTGATTGCAGAGTAGTCAACCACTCAAATGTGGGATTCAGATATTATACATTCATTCAATTATAGTACAATAAAATATATCCCGTGCTCTACACGGGCTATTGCCTAGTACATAATATATTCTGTGGGAGAAGTACTGGGATCAAGAAACATTAAAAATTTTTAATTAGCTGTTAGATTCTGTCGAGGAAATGCAATATACAATTTTACTTGTGTCAGACGATACAATGGCAATATTAAGCTTCTAGTGTATAATTATTATAAAGTAATAATACTTGTTGTGTATGTATGAGTTTCTGATAGATAAGATAACTTGTTGCGTTGGTGTTTGATGTGTAAAGTGATATTTTTTCTGCGAATTGAGATTTGTAATGTAGAAAACCAATCAGTCTTTAGTAGTGGGGACGTACAAGGTACCATTGAATTAATTCGATTAAGCATGTGATCCGTATGACGGTCTAGTAAGGATTTATTAAATGGATTAGATGCGTAATATGTTGGCAGTTGGTCGGATGATTCTAGTACACAATACAAACTGTTGAAACATATGTATGTATTATATCTGCATTGGTGCAGTAGAACTAATATCCGAATTGAATTATAATTTCCAGAATGCAAAATAAGTTTTATGCAATGTGACCATTTTTCCATGAAATAGTTTATTATGCAAGAGACTGATTGGACATTATTTAACAAACGACATATTCATATATATTTATCACGCGCTAAAAAATATTGTGAATTGGGTCGTACTATGTTGACAAAGATTTTAGATGAAATGTCCTAGATGTATAACATTGTATAAGCAGTATATGAAGTAGATAAAAGCCAGTTCGATTACAAGTTATGCGGTAAATCCGACGCAAACTATGCAGTTTTTTAAGTTTTTTTTCAATTTGTTAAGCTTTTTTTTTAATTTAAAAATTTAGTTAAATTTTATTATAAAATTTGTTACACCGATACATAAATGTATCGTATTCACCTTTACTGTAACAAATTTGTACCGTGTTGTACAAATTAGATGCACAATTTATTTAGGAGTACAGGGTCCCCCAATCTGACGATGTCAATATATGTTGCATTAGAATATATAATCAGTTACCGTTTCACAAACTGAAAACTTTAAATTAAAAAATAAAAACTTATGATAAATTTTATAAAATCTCAAAATTAAAAATAAATTCTAAGTTTCTATTTTCTAATATAAAATTTTCAGGGGATGAAACGACAACTCATTATATATTCAACTAGCGAATATGCGCGTCTCACGACGGTCGTAATTGCAAGTTAGGAAAGCATTACATGCATGTCTTTCGTATACAATAGTTACTTTCGTGTTCTGATGTAAAATTTTGAGTGGGAGTGGGAGTGCCCACTTACAATTTGTATTCCTTAACATGGCGAGTGGGAGTGGCTACTCACACTCCCACTCGAAATTTTTGCATTTAGAATATGATTGTAATAAGGCTGCCAACAAAATGAAAGGCAGAAAAACTTTCCCTACCACTTCTCCCTCAGCCCCTAAAGTCCCCCAACCCTCCAGTCAAATTTACCGAACTACATAAATGCGAGTGAACGTTTAAATTGTAATATGTGTAATAGACATATAAATACATTTTTATACGCACAACCTTTTCAGGCTACTTCAAACCCATTAATAAACACTTGCAAAGTCAAAAACAAATATTGTACTTATGAAACCCCATATGTCTGACCTTTTGAAAAACAATACCAATTGAGACTTTCAAATTTTTGCATGACGGTCTAGCTTTTAGGAATTCCAATATTCCAGCAAAGAGCATCTCCGTTGCAAACATTGCAAATACCAAGCCTTCTAAATGGTAAGGACTGCCAGAAACTCATATAATATAACAAAAAACCCTAATTTACAGTGACACACGTTTTCATCTCTGACCTCAACAAACTGTCTGGGAACTTCGTAATAATTACAGGGACTTCAGTTATAAATTTTAGTTCATATTTTATAGGATTAAGATTAGCCCGACACAAAACTTAAAGCGTATTGTGGATATTGGGGGTGCTGCAGGCAACTGCTAAATGTATTTTACAAAATGCAAAATGTTACGTATTAATGGATTTTGATTAATGGATTTTTCCATTAACGCATTGCAATCTATTTAGCAACTTAAGGGAGCATTCCTGCCTGTACATTTACATCGATGGCGATGTTATCACAGAATTAATTTCAACTTTTGTCACCTTTCTTCTGGTGTCCGAATTCAGGTTAATATCAATGCATATATTAGTCCTTTTCTTCAGATTTTCAAAATAACGTTTCGGTTCGGATATTCAGTCAAACAATCAATTGTAAAATGATTTAAGAAATTTACATTTAGACAAGTTGAGGTTTATTTACATATATAGGTTACAAACTCATTGTTTTATGATCTGCATAGTTTGAATTTTTGCAACACGTTATTTTACACAAATTTTCCTTTCGTAATCCTCTCTCGGATTAACCACTTTGAATTAAATTTCCTTCGTAAATCGGCAACACTGTGAACACCTTTGTATTTTAAATTAAGCTTCTTTCGCTAAAGATAAAATAAGGTATAATTAAT
The DNA here is from genome assembly GCF_002217175.1 of Folsomia candida. Classification (NCBI taxonomy): domain Eukaryota; kingdom Metazoa; phylum Arthropoda; class Collembola; order Entomobryomorpha; family Isotomidae; genus Folsomia; species Folsomia candida. The sequence goes on along the minus strand of NW_019091248.1, from coordinate 61,559 downwards.
CCGTGTTTCAAAAATATAGATTGCATTACCTGAACTCGCCCACGATGCACCAATCTTCTGGAAGCCTTATTTCCTCCGGCGGATTGACATCGCTTCAACATTCTTTTCGCCGCTTTATACTGTAGACATTACACTTATCAAATGTATTCGGGATTTGCTGGAAGAGTTCATTTTACCTCGGGAGTTCCTTTAGCATGCCCATTTAGTCTACCCCTGTCGCAGACAGTGGTTGTAAAAAATTTGTCATCTTTAATGTTTTCCTACTCAGTCAATTAAATTTTCAATTAATTCACATGAAGAAAGGACTATACAACTGTATAGTTCTTTATAATTATCATACAAACCCCTAGGTGTTTGTGTATAATAATTATAAAATGAACCTGGCTTAGCCGTGGAGCGTTTTCAGTTAGTGGTTCTGATTTAACTTTAATATGTCGCGGAAGAAGCCAGTTTTTGACTTTTTCCACAGCGAGACCTTTCTTGGCGGATTCATTGTCCCAATCTTCGAAGTCAAGTGTTCCCAAGACTTCATTAACTTCTCTCATAGTATCCCTACAAGGTTCGCAAGGTGTTTTTGACGTGGCAATTTTCGTCGGCTTTCCCTCACCGCGTAAGAACATGTTCAAGGAGTGTTTCAACAGTGTCATTTCGGCATGTGGTGCTCGCATGGCTGTCATCGTTTCCGGCTCGAAATCAGATTCCACAAGATATATTTTGTTTAATCCCTGCCGCCCAGATTGTGCTGACCACTGTTAAAGAGTGTAAGCTCATACAAACGAAAAAAAAACAAACAATCGATTTTGCTTGGATAAATCATTAAATCAGCTTTGCCGATCGGCACTTACAGGGGACTAACAACTTGACAATTTTCGTCGAAAATAGCTAAAATACTTTATAAATTATTGACCTACAAAACTGGATTTAGATACTTTTGCGATTTTAAATAAACTAAATATATGGATAGGATTTATTTAACAAGTTTGAAGGTATTTCATATTCGCATACCACTGGGAATGGGTCAAATGAATTTCTAATATAACCCAGGGCTTATATGCCAGTAATGTCTGTCTCTCCTGTCCATCTAAGGATGACACCTTTACTCATATATTATCGGTTTGAATTTCTTACTACATGCACATTCACCACAAAAGTAAGGAACTGAGTTTCGTTCGGTCCGGTGATTGAGGTTATAAAATCGAATGGGATTTTTGTGAGAAATTTCGAGATAATTTTTTAGGTGAGCTCATTTAAGGACTATCGAATTAAACAGAACACATTCCTTAACTACTATAAAATAACGTCTCAACTACTTATGATGGCATATTTAGTACATATCGGATATGAATGTATCTGCCGAAGTATCGTCAGGGTTTTGAAAACCCTGGAGGCATTAGCCGTTAGGAAGATATTACAAAAATTTAAAAAATATCCTAAAGCAATTTTCCTTACCTTCTGAATAGTATCAACAATAATATGGCGATGCTCTTGTCGAATTCCAAATTCCAAGTTATTTTCTTTAAGGATGCTCTTAAGTGTGGGATCTTTTACTTTCTTTATATTAGAAGCGACATGAAAAGAAATTTCACCGCTACTGTTCTCCATTGTTAACAAAGCAACAGTATCCGCGAATCTCTCCTGCTTCAAAGTTTTCTTAAGCTTTTCCATGGCTTTGAATTCCTGAGCGCCCTCGGACCTGGATATGGCATCCAGATATGTACGATGATCGAACGCAAAGATCTTGTCGTGTATGTCTTCGACAAGATCTTGGAGATTGGGTTCCTAGATTTTTAAATTAAACAGGTTTTGTGACCTACTGACTGCATAAAAAATATAAACAAGATTGTTCGACAATATGTAGACACTACCTGTGACTGGATTACTGCCGTGAACCCATTTCCCACAAACAGTAGTAAGAAAATGACTGCTAGCTTCATTGCTTTATTAATTGTTGCTCGTACACCCTTGAGGTACAAAACTCTTTACAAGACTAGCGATGCCAGAACGTCATAGCTCATACGCAACTGGCCGTGGTCGGTTTTGTTTGATCCCATGGATGATATGAATCTACTAATACAGGAGATCATTTATGGCATGATAGTATTTACTATGGGGGTACTCAATATCTATTTTTGCTAAAGGCAGGATGTGCCTAGTCTTCTAGTACACATGCATACAAAACTATGATTATTTGCATAACTTCGTTTATTTATCATGGGCTGATACATTTATTTCCATTAAATCATTTGGCTCGTGGTAATCATTGAACAAGTTCCGACGATTTTTTTTACATAATTACTCAATCGCATGATTACTCAGTCAAAAATAACAAATTCAATACCCCCTATACTCTCCTCTCGCATGGCTAGCATGTGTGTAAAATAAAATGATTTTTCAACTCAATTATGGTCGTTCAAAGCTGATAAGTTTACAACCTCGGAGATATTTTAGTACACATAATCTGCCGGTGATTTTGTCTGTGATTGTGATACTCAACAAGTATTGGGTGGTAAAACAATATACAACAATTTAGATGTGTCCCACATGCTAATAAACAAGAACATAACATAGTGTTATCCGATGTAAACTTACAACTAAAAATTGTCAATTTCTTATTTGGAAATAAATAGATCGGTTTGTTACATTTGAACGAATAATTTTATTACATAAAAGTTAAATGTATCTACGTACATATTTATAAGGTACTTTACTAGCACATCAATAATTGGAATAGAAGGAACGGATGTTATTCTTATCCTTAAGTTTACAATCCAGCACATTTAAAATCAAAATAAGACAGTCAGTTGGTCAGTATCAACGGTAACACGTCCAATAAAAATGTGACACTATTATTTATGACACGCATACCTAAATATGAACTTTTGCTAGGATAGTTTGTAATTCCGCCGACAAATGTTAGCCTACCAAATATGTCGTATTAATTCTATGTATAAATATTGCTTATATGTATCTGTCCGTATTTGTAGGTTTTAACGAAAATCATAATCGTTCCGTGTTGCCATGCATATTCCTAATTGTGAAAATTTCGTGTAATACTTACAATGTATTTGTGTGTTAGTACAGTATACATAATTTGTGTTTCTGATCAGTATGATTTCCGTCGAATCTTTCCCAAAATTTTGAAAATTTTGCAATCCTTCATAAACTCCATAGGTTACGATTCTCAGTTAGCGTGTAGTTGCACTTCTCTCGCGCATCCGAAAACCTCTCTCATCGTAAACTCTGTAGCCTGATGTGCCTGGAAATACAGGTATATTCCATTGCCATCCATCAAACTGATGGTCCCATTGCATATGAATGGAAATGTGTTCCAGAGTGAGGGCCTGTTTTTGTAAAAAGTTGCATAAAATGGTTGGTAGTTCATCTACCGGATCTCCATCACAAACCAGATGAATTGGATCGAGCTCAAGTTTCTTTAAACCGGCGGGAATATTTAACAGATATTTCACCGCTTTGACGTGAAGTGGCCCGTAAGTCGCCAAGTGATACAGTGATCTAGAAATTAATTAAACTTAATTGGTATTTATCCAGGTAAAGTATCACAAAGACCACTTACCCTGGTGAAAATGATTATAAATAGAATTGGCCAGTTTTTATGCATAGCAGTTTATGCAGATGAAACGTGCATGATTCTGCATAATTCGACAGAATTTCTGCATTTTGCATTCGACATAAACAATTATGCATAATTTGCTGTGCATGAAAACAAATATATGTATATACAGCTTTATATATAAATATACATATATATATAAATATATATACATTTTGGTATGTTTAAAAATATTAACTTTTTTATGTAGAAAATTTTATGCATAAATTTTGTTTCCAATCTTAGAAAGTTGTGCATAATTATGCATAATTATGCACATAGTCTATATATAAAAACGGGCCAACTCTATGCCTGGTCATTTTCATGCGAGATTCTCTTACGGAATTAGAGGACTGGGTATGATCTCCATCATATTCAAAAGCTCATTAAAAATGCGACAGTCAATTTTTAGGTGTTTTAGCCCTGGGAAAGACTGCGTAATAGCTTGAAAAAGATTTCGTTGGTTCTTGTTTTCATATGTGTGCCTATAATCGACTACCAGCTCCCTCAATTGGGGAACACGAGGCCATCAAGTAACAGAAACTTGAAGTTATGTCCCGATTGGTATCCGGACACGACGATTAACAGTTTTTCCAGAGTGGACGTAGAACTGAACATAATTTGGTTACACAGTTACGTTTTCCACGCTAATTGAGGTCCCGTCTCGTAATAAATTATAATGGATTTAAGATTTTGCACAGCTGGGAGAATTCATGGATCCTGTGTTGTGCTGCATTGTATACAGTTTCCGGTTGGATTTCTAGATGAAGGTTGACCGAGCAGAATCCCATTCTTTCTATGAGTTCACCCCATGAGAGTTCGTCTTGCCGTGGAGAATCACACCGATGATATGCAGGTTGAAGGCGTATTTTTACCATTGCTTTCCATTTTAGAGCAGAGGTCGACGTCGACAAATTTTCGGCGGCGGCGACGCCAAATTTTGGTCATTTTGCGGCGGCGCGGCGCGGCGTCCCAATGTTAAAGGTATAGGGAATCGGATCCATCGGCGGCGGCGGCGCCTAAAATGCTACCGGCGTACGGCGCGGCGGCGGCGCGAGATCGGCGGCGTCGACCTCTGTTTTATAGCCGGGGTAGCAATGTAATTCCAAGACTTGCAGACTAATCGGCATTGCTTTATATCCCTGATACAGAGGAATTGGCAGACGTGTGGAATTACTTATTAAACACGCATTATTAACACAATGCGTATTTAATTACGCTTCCGAAGGTCTATCAATCAAGTCGAGAAAGGCAGAGGGGTCAAGATGTAGTTATGCAATGGGACAGTAAGGCGATGCCTATCGTATTTGGACGACAAACTATAATTTTTCAGAACAAATTTCTTTTGGAAAAGAGAAGGACCTTTAAAATTCCGAGAATTTTGAGTATGGTGACTGGTCCAAAAAATATGTACGGTTAGGTCGATTGGCCGAATAAAACGGCAAATTCATACTGTTATCATTGCAAAACTACTTATTGGCAAATTTGTCTAAAATTTTACGTGTAAAACATTATAAAAAATTAATTTACATCATGAATTAGAAAAGGTCCAGAATCTAGAGATCCAGAATAATCCATGGGGCACCCGCCCTATAAAAAAATTAATAACAGTTAAAAAGTTAAGTTAATGAAATAAATGAATAAAATAAAAAGTATAGAACAATTTACTACAAATTTTCCGTCTGCAATCATCATCAAATTACTGTATCCAACTTATTCAAGTCTGCATATACACGAAATCTTAAGAACCACTTAGTATTTCTGAGCTTGATGTATATTTGAAGTGAGCACCCCCAATTCACCATGCATTCACTTGTTCAAGTTAGATCTTGGAACATGTAAAGTAAAGCATGTGAAGTGGGAGAGAGGAAAGTACGCCTTACCCGGGTTTCATTGTGAATCTTCCGACTTTGGGTATAATTGACGATAACCATAACATTCGGCCCTCATGAGCACAAGGCGTACTTTCTCCCTCGACCTATTTCACCTACTTGTGGAATTCAGTTCAATAGCTGCCATCATTTCACACTATACATACGCACTTCTCAGTTACCTAAAAAATTTGCGAAAATGACATCCGACGATTTTTCAAATTTACTTGGTTATACAAAACTGATTTTATTTATTTGCATGGTAAACCTTATACCAAATTTAAAATCAACTTCCTTCACAGAAATGTGAAATTATAGACTTGCGACTTTCATTTTCAGCTCGCACAGTTAAACCCCTTGGGTTGGGCATTTACGTTGTTTTTCTTTCTTGCTGTCCTGGATTTGTCTGCTCATGCCTGCGGCATCGATGTGTTGATTACCAACTGGAATCAGGTAAACTACCAAGAAAGCAATTTTTTTTAACTCTTTGCATATTTACGTTTTCTACAAATTTTAAACGACATTAAGAGGAAGTTCGATAAAGCATGGGCACGAATGCAATTTATTTGCCTCGTGGACGAAGTAACAGTGTGGTGGATTATGTACGCTGTGGAGTCTGGAATTGAGTTTGGGCTTTATGAATCCGTCCTTCTGGTATTCTTCTTGCTTCTCAACACGTACGAACTATGGATGTTACATTTTGCTGTCAGGGAAATCCGGCGAATAATGAAAGGAATTTAAAGGAATCTTTTCAAGTGCGTCGGATTGGATAGATTAATACTCATACCTAGGTAATCATCTGTACATATAAAAAATTTATCGTAATATTTAATTTTTGATTACTTAGACATGTATATATTTACATATACTTTCTCCAATATTCACATATAATGGTTGACAGTAACAATAAAATTAATTGTATTGGAACTTAAAACCGGAATAAATTGTTTATAATTAGTTTAGTTAAACTTTAAGTTTCATTTTTCAGAAAGTTGATCACTACCAATAACAATAGCGATAAGAGGCCACTAGTCGGTCATATGAATGTGTATGCATAGATCGAAGTACTCCGGCCTTGGAGTATGTCCTCTGGCTTCCGGAGGCCGGAGTTCACGGCTTTTTCCGGACTGCAGTACTCGAAGGTCGGAGTAAACAAAGTATCCGATCTGTGAATGTATGCTGCATTTGTATTTGTAATATATTTAATTGTATATATAATGAGCTTCTACATACATACATATGTAAGTATACGATAAGAATATGCTTATGTTTACATAAATATGTATATTGAACTTATGTATGTATGTACCAACTCTTTTTGAAAGATTTTGAAAATAAAATTGAAATAGTTACATACATATGTTTACTTATTTGCAAAAGGTTTCTTGGCTCGCTTGTTAATAAATGCATTTGCATATACTCATCATTCAGGCACGGTTGAGTCTGTCACAAATTTAAAACTCTGAAGAATTTCTCAACTTTAAATCTCAGTAATTCCTCCGGGTTACATTTATAGTTATCATGTTGATTGAGGAATTTGAAACTGAAATTGAAAATCTTTCCCAGAATTATGATATTCCTGCTAAATTCTATGTGAATGGAGTGTACATTTGTACGTCTGTTGACTCTGGGTTTCCAGATTTCGAACAACTAAACATAAGAATGGCTACAGTTTTGTTCTTGATTTTTAGTAGTATTTATAAGCATTCAAACTAATTTTTTAAACCATTTTATAAAGGCATCATGTTCCATTTTGCTTTGTATCATTTCATCTTCTACTGAAAATCTTCGACGTTTCTGCTTGCAATTTGAGGTAGGAGCAAAATCTGCGTAGATTTTAAAAACCTTTATTAAATAATTAACACCAAAATAATGATAATTTGTAGTGATTTCATACCCTCTAAAATTTTATCACGCTCTTGATCTGCTAAAACTCTCTCCTGCTTCTCTCTGCAATGACGCCAGAAACCTCATCTTCAGAAGAAGTATGTCTTTTTTAATTGTAAATCCAACACGAGGCTTCCTTGGCTGAAATAAAATAATAAATCAATTATGTTTTTTGAATAATTTTGATTGTGGTTGAAATTTGGATTGAATTTTACCTTTCTTGGAGATTTCTTTCCGGGAGGTTTCACCATTTTCAAGAAAATTTCTACCAAATTAGATGAAGAAGTAACAGCCTTTTGATCAACTGATCCGGTAAACAACCCAAGTTTTCTGTCTTCAAGTTTAAATGAAATAAGTTTCGTGCGAACTTATACTTATAATTATAAGTAGCTTTTCGCCCGAATTTTTACTTATAACTTATAATTATAAGTTACACTGGAGAGCAAATGTGAACGCCCAAAACCACAAGCACAATTTAAATCATAGTTTCTCAGTAAGTACGGGGAATTTTTGAAAGGTCGTTATCTCATTTTGAAGACAAATTAGTACACAAACATTCACCAAAGAAAATTTGTTGTAAGATTTTTTTTCACTCCGTACGGACCCATAGCGTGAAGTTAAGAAATGAGCACCGGTGCAAAAGTCATCGCCACAAACAATTAAAATGATAGCACTTTTAAAATTACTAAAGTAGGATAACAACTTTTTTAATTTTTAAGTACACCTACTATTGATGTATATATAAAATAATTCCACTTCAATTAAAAAAATATATCCTAGAAGAAAATGCCCAATAATGAAACAACAGTCGCTATTCAAGATTTGGTCATTCATCACTACGAAAATGGGGGGAAGACGCAACAAGAAATTGCTGAGTTGGTCAAAAAATCTCGTCAACTGTCCGTGACATGATTTCACGTTACAAATTAACGGGATCAATTGAAAATAGGCGACGAGCAGGACGTCCACCAAGTTTCATCACAGGCGAGTAGAAAATATTTGCTCGAAAAGTGACCAATAATCCAAAACTTTCGTCTCCCAAAATTTCTGGTGAAGTAGAAAATGATGTTAGAAAAGTATCAAGTGGTTGGGCAAGCTGGGGAATATCGAAACTCAGTGCTCAAAAAAATTATAGAGCCAGGAGGAAGCCTACATATCAAAAACGCACCAATAGAAAATATTAAAATTTGCAAGGCAACACACAAATAAAGATTAAAATTTTTGCGAATCACTCTCCTGTGTGTTTAGAGTAAATTTAGTGTTTTATGGTCGGATGGAAGGGTTTGAGTATGGAGAGAAGTCGGAGAATCTGTCAAACTAAAAAATCTCAACACCATCTTAAATTATGGCGGAGGACGCGTCATGATATCTGGGTGTTCAGCTTCGCGGGGGCTGGTACGCACGAATTCATCAATTCTACCAAGCACCAAATTTTGTACCAGAACCTACTAAAGAGAAATGTTTAACAATCAGCAGCAAAACTTCCCTTTGCAGGGTGCTACACCTTTCAGCAGGAGCGCGAACATAAACGGACGGCCAAGTCCACCTGTGAATTCTTTTGACCAACAAGATTAATGTTCTCGAATCGCATCAGGAAAGACTGAATCTCAATCCTACTGAGCAGAGGTGGGGAGCACATATATTTAGACATCCGAAAACGCTCAATTTCGAGCATAGCTGACGTGAAAGCAGAAATCTAAGCCCCCTTGAGTGACGTCGACCCTGATATCCCTCAGACATTGGTTGCGTCCATGTAACGTCGCTGATAGGCTGTCATATTTTCAAATAGAGGTCCAACAACGTACTAAGTGTTAATGCTTTCATTTAAAACTTAAAATTGTAGAAATATTAAATGTTTTATTCGTTTTGGCGATCACTTTTGCACCTGCCGTTTTTACTTTTTATCTAATCTACTCACTTGTGATGAAAACTATAAACTTTTAAGAAGACTCTTTGATACTTAGTTATTGGATATTAAATTGTCTACAAAACGCAGAAAAAAATTCTGGAAAATCTGTTATTTTCAAAAAGTTATGAGAAATCAAACGGCAAACTTTCTCTTGGGCGATGACATCTGCTCTCCAGTGTATACGTTATAAGTTTTCGTTATAAGTGTTATCTGCACAGAGTATCTAGTATGGATTTTTGGTGACAACTGTGCCAGCTGTGACAACTATATTTATATTGCGGCTACAAAATTGCATGGAATTGTGTAAAGTAATTTCCAGAGTGGCATCGCATTTAACTTTATGCACTGTAAAAAAAATTAGGTGTGACAACTGGCTTAATATTTACCCCTTACTCCTAAAAATCTTGTTGCATAACGATAACGGATACTTTTGTTCGTTATGATAATTCTTACATAATATTCCTATGAATACCGGTTTCGTAAAGAAAAGTTAGAAGACATAAATGACACGTCAACCTTACTCGGGCAGATTTCTCTTGGTGAGTTTCCTTACGTAAAAATCTGAAAATCAAATTAAGGATTTTTTTAACTCAAAATAAATAAAATATATCAAAGAAGTCTCCAAAGAATGGATTATCAGCAATGCCCGCCCAAGTGTAGGGTGTGGTACAATTCCCCACGGTTTTTTTTATGTCCTTGATTCCCATGTTATATAAACAACCCCCTTCCCTACACTTTAAATAAATTTTAGTAGATTGAGAGTATTTGAGTAACCTTGGAGTAACAAAGGTTGAATAAAATTTACTCCAGGTTGATTTTCCCCACCCCTCTCTCACTACAAATGAATATCCCCACATATTCTACGGCCACGGTTAATGATGTTGGAGGAGCACAACTGGACCTTCCTAGCCTCGCATACATAGATCGGATATTTTGCGTACTCCGTACTCCGGCAAATCTCATGTACTCCGGCCTCCGGATGCCGGAGTACACATATATAATACATGGGAGATTGTGTGTACTCCGAGTACTCCGTACTCCGGCAAATCTCGTATACTTCGGCCTCCTGAGTACGGAGTACGTACTCCAAGCTCGGAGTACTCCGACCTATGCTCGCATAGATTATTCCACTCGAGTGGTACTAATTGGAGAACGTGTTTTGTTGGACTCGGTTGGATGATTTATCCTATCAAGAAGTAAATTAATAAAATTATCAAATTAATTATCCAGAATGAAATACAGTACACGGTACTATGATCGACGCAGAAATTTTATCGGTGATTTTACTCCCGAAAGATAAAAAACCTCACTGGTTAATTTGTTTGACGTTGAATTATTCGTGAGCAAACAGATCTATTTATGTGATTGTATTTTAACGCATTTATATTTTGATTCAGTCCAGTCAGACATAACGAACACGACGTAAAATTGGGTAACAATTTCGTGTACATTTCCAAGAGATGAAGCTAATCTGGATTTTATCAGCCTTCCTGGCAACCACGTCCTGTGGTGTGGTGGATTATACACGATGTAGTAGAAAAAAATAAAGAAAAATCTTTAGGGAACTCACGTCACAGTTTGTAACCTTAGTAAATAAATGCGTAAGGTTTGAAAACTCAAAAATATTTAGGAAGATTTAGAATGAAAATATTTAGGCGAACACACTTTTCAGGAGCTTTCATATTTCGAAAGCATGTTTTGGGCTACACATTTTACGAAACGTGTAATTCACGTCAACGGGTTGTACGATACGTAGGTTACAAACTTGACGTGAGTTCCCCCATTGCATTCAGCAGAATATTTTGGATAATTAATAACCGGTAATTATTTTGATATGATAACTACTGGTAAATAATGAGCGGTAAATTTTTAAAATAAACCCAGGTGGATCTGGAACTATTTGGCAGCTTCGGGTGACGGATTGTGAGGGTCCACTCTGTTACATGATGGCTGGGACGTCATACCCCATTCACTGGGATATGACCCCCAATATCCCGATACCTTCCCTGCGCCTCAAAGTACGCGCAATTTACATGGGTCACCAAGTCACCATTATTGACGCCGTTCTCGACAATTCGTCCGTCCAGCCCGGGACGACGTACACGATCCAGTACACCCTCACGCCGTACGAGGTCGTGTGTGAGAACACGATGCGGGTTAGTGCCGAGTTATCGAATACAGCAAGCGGGGTTGTCGAGGTGTGCGTCGCATTTCAAGTGCATGTGACTTGTGACGAGGAGGAGGAGGAGGCAGGCATGCAGTTCGTTATTAAATAATGTCTCGTATTGATCAAACTTGTCCATTTTTTTCCTTCATCCAAAATTTATTCCTTCAATGAATAATTCATTCGTTCATTCATTTGTCCCATGTACTTAAGATGCAGCAAAAAATGAATAAAAAACACACTCATTCATATGACTATCCTTCATTCTCAATATTGTTTATAACTACAGGATTTGACAGGTTATTTCACCTCACTTCTGAAGGTATACATAAGTCCGAGAAGTTTTAAGTAAGAATGTACCTGGTAATCCGATCCTGCTTAGAAGTAACTCCGGTTTTGAGTAATGTAACATTTCATCGATAATTTGGCATTTGGTGTTCAGGCAACACGAAATATTTGCCAGTACTCATTTTAGCTAATTAGAACTAACAATGCGAAGTCGTGAAGTGGTACGCTCGGATTTGAATAGGACCAATTTTCGTTTCTTCATCAGAAAAAATAAGCGGACCCGTATTTTTGCTTTTTCGATAATGCGCGAATTTAAGCCCGTGGCGGGCATTTCAAATATTGTTTCAGCCAAAACACCCGTCATTAAAATGGCTGGAACTTTTTGAATTTTGGCGCGAATTTAAAAAACTAAAAACATGTTTGCTCAGAATTACGTCCTCTAAAATATAAAAATCCATTTTCAAAAATTTTTGAAATTTCGAATTTTTAGATGGTTTTTGAACTTCAAAATCTGCAAAATCCCGAAAAAAATTCGAAATTTCAAAAATTTTTGAAAGTGGATTTTTATATTTTAGAGGACGTAATTCTAAGCAAACATATTTTTGGTTTTTTGAATTCGCGCCAAAATTCAAAAGGTTCCAGCCATTTTAATGACGGGTGTTTTGGCTGAGACAATATTTGAAATTCCCGCCACGCGCTTAAATTCACGCATTATCGAAAAAGCAAAAATACGGGTGCGCTTATTTTTTCTGATGAAGAAACTAAAATTGGTCCCATTCAAATCCGAGCGTACCACTTCACGGCTTCGCATTGTAAGTCCTATCATCATTCACAAATATCGCTACCCAAATTTTACATTAATGTGAAATTTAGGAGTACTCTGCAAGTTTACGACGAAATCAGTTTATAGTCCCACAGCTTATAAGTAAATATTTTGTCCTTGCATGTAAGTTTTTAATGCACAAGTATATTTTCTATCTACTTGTCGTGCGTCACCAAAAGGTTTGACACGTGGGCAGAAGAATTGACTAGCTGAAGTTTTTTGTGTTGGTTTGAATGTCACCCTGAAGACAAGAAATATCTCGCCTTCTTACTGGGAAAAAAATTAGGCATCATATTCAATCAAGTCAAGAAGTAGTATGGTCACATTGTCCACCAAATTTGAGTTTATCAAACTGGTTAGAAGTTGAACCACTTTCATTTCTTATAATTCCCAGTGCATGCCAAAAACTATTCAAAAATAATATTTTCCCGTTATACAACCTAATAAACGAATACGTGCTAGAAAGTCCGGAAGCAATAATTCAAATCAAATGTTAAATGCTAAATGTCAAAGCTCAACATGCCTCAGTTTTTAATAATTTTGTCGATAGTGATTATGGGAACAAAGGGCCAGGTATCGAAAAAAGTTGTCTCCTTGATAATGTCCTCCATGACAGTGTAAGATGTGACGTACAATTTATTGATGATGAACAAAAATACGATACAAATTATTTTTACTGCCGCACAAAACCAAATCTCTTGCTTCCAACCACCATAATTTTACATCACGAATCCATCCAAAGATTCGCCGGACTTAACATTGTCAAAGTGCGAATTGCTGAGTGCAAACGCCTTATGGGCTTTGCGCAAAGCTACTACAGTGGTGAGATTGGTGAAATTCACTCTTCTATACATTCGTTCGCTTTCAATTACTCGTCGCCTTGTAAACTATACGAAAGTTTGTTTACCATACGAAGATTCGTATCCAAAACGTCGCCTTGTTTATTGACACAATTGTTACATAATTTCATCTCATAAAAATAAAAATACATTGTGAAATTCATCCAATCCAGGAAATACTTTGTCCATCAAAACTTGGCAAATTTGGGTCAGCCTGATCATTCAAATAGCTTGTGATATATGCTCCCAATTTTTCCTTGCCGCCTTCCACTCTCCCCACAAAATTCTGTAAACGAGTAAAATTTTCTTCCTTCCGGTTTATCAGGCTATCTTCAACCCCACCCATATCAACTTCCATAAGAGTCAAGATATTTTTTGTGATCAGTTCATCCTCCATAATCTGAAGTAGTTTTGTTCCAGTTGATTCATGCAGACTGAGAAGCTGGACACGATTCATATCTGCTCTAATTCGATCTTCAACTTGTGAGATGTACAAATTTGCGTTATTATCTTCTAAATACTTGCCACCTTCAATCTATATAAAATTTTAAAAAATTAATTGGTTCCACCCTGTTTTTTACAAAATACAAAAAAAATCACATCGCGTTCAAAGTCAAAAATTCATACCTTATAAAATTCCACAACTTTTAGTAAAAATGGTTCCTCAAAAATTTCCTCATAAATGGAAGGATTATTGTCCTTCACCCCGAGTTTGATTAGCATTTGGGAAACCTCTTTAATATTTTTAACACAATCTTGCCATTCAAACTGAGGCAATTCTCCTCGGAAATCTTGTACAACTAACTCCAGAATAATTTCCCTCAATTTATTTTTTATGGCAGGAAAACGGATAACCTATGAAAAGAGTTGTTTGAAATATTTGAATTTTTAATTAATAAGTATCCACCATAATATATTTATACCTCATTTCGAAATAAAATCATTCCAAGGTCAATTACCCCATCGATATTCTTTTCTGCTACGTAGACGCGTTCCATATACATGAAAATATCCCTTATCATAATTACGGACGTATCATAATTCGCCCAAACATGACTCAATTTCTGGAGAAAGTCATCTTCCAACGAAATTAGAATATCCGCCCTAATCTGCTAACCATACAGTATAAAGGTTTATTCCGTATTATGAATAATAATATTTGCACATTTCAAAAATCACAAACCTTTCTCAAGCCTTCTTCCATATCGGATTTTAATCCATTGTACAAGCTTTCTCCGTGCCCATGTAAAATCAGAGTGTACACGTTTCGATATAATTTTTCGTAATCTGGCGTGTTAACATTTGAAGAACAATTGCTTAGCAACTGCTCAACAGCAGTTTTAACTTCTGTCGTAAGATCGCGGACCTCCTGCGGAGAGATGACGATCTACACGGAAATATTTAATTAGTTTAAAGAATATTTTATTTAACAGTATTACATATTATCAAGTATGAAATTCAAGTGTGTAATAGACAAATTAATTAATTACAGGAAACGATCTAGTCCGGCCTCTACCCGATGATGATTTACTCATTATATTTAAACGTTTAAAATACAGCAATTCACTGTATTGTACACAATTTATAAATTTAATAAAGTAAATGTATCTCAAAGCAAGAAAAGAGGATTCATAACGTAATGTATCAGAAATGATAATTTGGTATAATACAATGTACATGTATTCTTTCCGCCAAATCAGCTGCAATTCATTCTCTGGTTAGGCTTCATAACCATACAAATTCCTACGTAATTTAGCATATAGCCAGCAGAGTTTTACAGAGTAATAGCATGTTATAAGATCATATTTAGCAGCATATGTACTGTGCCGTGTAAAAACACAGTTTTTGCAAGCATACATATATCAACCAACATAACCAGTTTTACTGTAATTTTCTCAAGTTACATATGCATGCCAGAGTCTGATCGACTTGTTGTACTGTTGTCATGCATCAACCAAATTTTTTGCGAATTGTATAAAATATTTTGTGTATTATAAAAAAATGCATACATGTAACAAATAAGGAGAAGTAGTATGAAAAGTCGAATATGAATTATTCGTACTACACTGGATTATCTTTAGATAATTCAAGTATGAATTATATAATATTCTCTACCCTACCAAATCTGATCTGAATTAATCACATCAATATTGTCAGTCATATATTGTGAGGCAGTTAGTTACTTAAAATTGGATTTATAAATTATTTTTGCAAATAACACTCTTAGGTGAGGCAGACTGACTCGGATAAAACAAAAAAAAACAAGAAATTTCCTACATTCTATTATGGCAGATATTGTACCTAACTGGGATAATTTTCGGTTACTTAAAACATTTTGATATTCGACTTTCTGAAAGGTTGCCTCACCGTTGGCCCATCATATTTTCTAAAATTGAGTTTGCTTTTTAAGTTGTTTTGTTGAGTGTACAGAATCCAGGCGATTTTTAGATATTACACAGGGCCGTGAATAATGTTATTAAATATCACAGGAGTTGTTACAGGTTTTGGCGTCATATCAAAAATTGGAATTTTTAAATCTAGGGCTGTTTGCAAAAGAATATGTGTGTCTCAGGATCAAATAACTTAAATATCCTCGCTTTCCTACCCATGTCCCCACAATGTTCTCATGGTTCAGCCCAACATATGTAATATTATCTTTTTGGCGAACAAATATATTGAAAATATGTAAACGCATCACATAGAAATTAAATAAAATTTGATCAGATTTTTTGACCTTGCTTACAAAACAAGAGGTCATTCAATAGAACATTTTACAAATTTTTTGTATTTATGAATTATGTATTTATAAATTAATTCCAGTCCCAGGGGAGACGTGTCCCGTCAATCCTTGGCAGACTTAAGCAGTATCATTCCCCCTCTTCTTGTTCCTAATAATAGCATGCACCTTTTGCAAATGCCGGACGAGTGCGGCCTTAACGGCAAACCCTTCTCCACACTGGTGGCAAATGAAAGGTCGCTCTCCCGTGTGGATTTTGCGGATGTGACCATTCAGAAAGAATGGATATTCAAATGTCAGTTCACAGTGGGGGCATTTATGCGGTCTAGGGTTGACGTCACAAGGGGTGTGTTTCCGCCTCATATGGACCTGTCTTTGACTCTGATTTCTGAACGCTTTGTCGCACTCGGGGCATTTGAAGGGACGCTCGCCAGTGTGGGTTCGAATGTGCATTACTAGCTGTCGGTTCCGGGTAAAGCTTGCGTCACAAATCTGCAAACAGTATTCAATTTGAAAATTAAATACATGTCCAGTTTGGTTAATCATGAAAAGTGGTTTTACAAAAATCCATACCGACCTCGAAATAGTACCCTTACCTCACATTTATACGGTCTAATCCCCGCATGGCTTTTCTTGTGTAGTAGTAATCCATCCGCAGAAGCGAATGTCTTTGGGCTAGTTATTTAAACAAATTAAGTTAAATTAATTTACAAATGTGTGCAAGAAATACCATTCATCGCAAATTAAGGGGTCGTCACCATGCACCTTGACTCGATGTGACTGCAGGGTACGCGCCTCTGCAAACGTTTCACCGCACGTGTCACACGTCACTCGAAATTTACCCTCATGTCGGTCCAAATGCTTTTTGAGGTCGAGCAGCAAATAGTGAGCGGCTCCGCAAATATGGCAAATATGTTGCGCCTGGCCGCTGGAATGAGCCTTGGCAATGTGTCTAGTCAGAGTAATCTTATCGATAAAGGTGGCATCGCATTGGTCGCATTTTACCACCCTCTCGCCCGTGTGGGTGCGCACGTGTCTAGAAAAATATAGGGCAAGTTGTAATATACAGTTACCGATCATACGATAACAAAAATTAAATGAATACAAATTACTTCTCCAACGCTGTTTTATCCTTTAACACTTTTCCGCAAAGATGACACCGTTTTACGTCATGGATCCGTAAGTGTATCCCTAGCTTTTTCTCGTCCTTAAATCTACTATCACACACATCACAAACGATCGGTTTCACCCCCTCGAGTTTATGCAGTTCTACATGACGCTCCAGGTTCACCATTAGGGCAAAACTCTTGCCACACTTGGCACAGGGGAATTTCTTCTCACCAGTCTCGTGAACAACTACGAGGTGGACTGAGAACTCACCAAGGCGCCTAAACCTCTTGGGACAGAGGGTACACTGGTGAGGAGCTCGGATTCGAACGCCTCCGTGTTCCTCTTGCATGTGAACACTTCTCGCTTTAATAGTTGGAAACTTAACGGTGCACCCTGCCACGACACAAAGAATGTCAGGCTCGCGACGACGGGAGGTTTTTCCATCTTTTTCGTCATCCTCAGAGTGATCTTTGTTTGGAGTCCAATCCTTGTCATCCTCCCAAATTTTTGGATTGTAATCTTCATCTTCTTCCGATGATGGATCGGATTTAGGGAGGGATTCTTTGATTGGACGGAGTCTTTCTAGACAGACTTGGAGAGTTTTAACGACTTTTGTAGGTTTGGCGCGGGGAGATATTCGTACCCTTCCTCCCCGAGCGGAAAAGGTTCGAGATTCAAGTTTGATATGTTTCGAGGCTGGGCAGGGCTTGGCAGGTTTTCGTATTATGGACGAAACTTCCCGTTCGCGTTTACGTCTATAATTAAAAAAAATAAGTTTCAAATTAAACTTTTTTTAAATATGCATTTCTTTGCAAACTGGTAACAATGATTTTGCTTTTTTAATTAAATTCTTACCGTAGTCGCCTCGACTGTCCAGATTCTGGTTGCCTCCCACTTCCGGTCTTTTGTATAAATGGATAAATACAGAAGGCAGATTCATCATCGTCATCTCCTTCAGAAGGATCGACTTTGACTACATTACTTGAGTGAATTTCTTCATCAGTGGGGGAGAATGAAAAGCTATAATCTTCAACATGGTCACCTTCAGAGTTGACATCTGGTTCCATTTTTACGTACACCTCTTCCTCCAAAACATTGTTCGCATATTCCTGATCGACACTGTTCTGTGACTCTGAAATGGAACCGAGACCAATTTATGTACTAAAAATTCGCAAATTTAAATTGTGCAAATAATAAGTAATCTTCACTCTACCCGTGACCTGAAGTATAATTTGCCTCAATTTCTTAATTTTCTCGCAAACCTGTGGAGACGAAGAAATTTTGTGACGTATTTCACCAACTTTTTTCCCAATTTTTTCTTCCAAGATGGAAATTTGGTGACGACTTTCCTCCACGTCAAGAATCAAGGGGTAGCAATCTAAACAAAATTTGCACCATTCATCCTCCAAGGATTTGGATGGATAACACGTTTTCGACGTTGAATGCGATGGCTTTAATAATTCGCAGAAGGATGAAAGTACTATTTTCCTTCCGGACTTCATTTCAACCAGGTCGCCATCCCCTATGTCGTTGTCAAAGGATTTCAAACACAGGAGGCAGAGGTGGTCTGCTATGTTGAGTAACCTCATAATTATAAAAGTTCACAGTTAATTATTGTCTAATAGAAATCCATACAAGTCGCCATAAGTAACTAT
Source organism: Folsomia candida (assembly GCF_002217175.1). NCBI lineage: Eukaryota > Metazoa > Arthropoda > Collembola > Entomobryomorpha > Isotomidae > Folsomia > Folsomia candida. The sequence goes on along the minus strand of NW_019091248.1, from coordinate 42,666 downwards.
TTAAATACATATTAATACACATTTGGGTGGCTATATATCTATCGAATTTTAGAAGTAGCGGAACAACGCTGGCTGAAAGGTTATTACTAATTAATAACAACAAAAATCAAATCACCTTATCAATCAATTATACAAATTCGCCAATACTACATACATTTAAGGAGACGTTCTTAAATTACGTAACGCTAAAAATCGATTTTCTAGACCCCACCCTCGCCCTTTAACATGGCGTACATACGCACGACATCATTGGAGCAGATACCTCTCCCCCCCTTCAAACGTTACGTAATTTAAGAACGTCCCCTAAACTTACTCTTGGGTTTGGTCTTCGTTATTAGTTTCGCCTGAGAATACGTTGATGGAGACTTTATTGAGTCAAAATCTCCTTCTCCTCTCTTTTCGTCTTCCCACCCACACAATTCACTTCTAGTGCCAGCCTGCGGTACATAAATTACTAAGAATTCATAAAAACTGCAACTGTAAAAATCCTCAATAGTCCCGATTTAAAAAAAAAGTTTATTAAAAGTACATAATTTTCTCATCTGTGAACCTTATACCAAGTTTGTTCTCCTTACAGCACGGAATCTGAATAACATCATTTGGAACACTGACCTCTCCGTGATATACGGGAGGGATTATCTTTTGAAAATTACCTCTGCCAATTACCCACCAATTGAGGTCGAAAGCGTAATCATCGATACTATTTCGACCAGACCAACATTTTTTGTCTCAAACGTTTTTCGCTCGGACCAACCGTCAAGGTGAGCGCCGACCCCTGACCTTATCCCATCTTTGTGGGCCGTTCTCTCCTTCTGAGCCATACTTGTTTTGTGTAAGACCATAATGAGTATTAATCAGCATATTGAGATGAACAAAATTGGTGTAGGTCACCTTTCAAAAATTCTTGTTTTCGTACCTTTTTCAGGGGTGCTACCTGTGGCGAAAGGTCAAGGATCAAAATGATCATGTGACTCGTACGTATTCCTTGAGGTGCAGACTACAAATTTGGTATAGGGTTCACCTATGGTAATTTTTGACATTGAATTTTGAAAATTGAACAACAATTAATTTTTTCACGCATTTTGACAATTAATTTTGCCTATTATTTTAACTAAGGGTAGCTGGACATCATTAGGGGTACCTCTTCTGACTAGAACATTAGTTATCACTATTAAACAATAAAACAATATCAGGCAGCCTAAAATCATTTTTTAAAACGCAAAACTTACCAACAAATGTAAACCTATTACTTCACTAAATTACTTATGGTTTTTGTTAACCAATCCCCTCACTCGCTCTCCCCCCTTGCAAGGGAAGGCCAAATCAAATACTAACGTACTTAATTAATTATACTGTAATTAAATCGTGAAACATTTATATTTGTTGCACAGCACAAAGAAAATTCCAATGTTTACAAGTTCAGTAGAATTTCTGTCATTCGTGCCACCTCGTCGTCTGAAATCGTCTCAACATTTCACTTTCCTCTGCAATATTTCAATGCAAAGTAGCTTGCTTGGCAAACTTAACTTGTCATCACTCATCACATTATTTAGGAGACTGGAAAAAATTACACTTAATTCTCACAGTGGTTAAGCTAGCATACAAAAATACTAAATGACAACATATAAATTTCCGTACTTATTTATGCAGGATTTGTGAAATAATTAATTTAAAAACAGGAATGCAGAAATCCAAAAATAAGAGTCGCGACACAATGATTTCCCTTCTCCGTTCGGTCAATTTGCTCATCTCAAACTTTTCTCAGCCGTGCAAAATTTATTTGCAAATAAATTATATATGTACGTCAGTCTAATTTTGACTTTTCAAATATTCGGTACTTGAATGCCAAATTATAAGATATATAGTGCGTCCACTATTAACTGCTACCGCACGATTATTAGTTATGCTGCGCAATAAATGAAATTTATTGTTTACTTTTATATTTTTTTGAAACACAATTACACCAGCTACCAGTTGGTATAAAAGAATTTTTGTTAAAATGACGAAATCCAATAACAAAAGGTGTCAAAGTGAAAGATTTTCGGGTTTTGCAATACTACAAAATGAGTTGGAGAAGCTGACATATAATTATCAACCAAGAAATTTCCTTTAACCTTCCACCCCTTAATAAGATATGTACAGAAGAAAAATAAATAAAAATTGGAAAAATATTTTTCTCCAACTTTTTTCTAAATTATGTCAAATGTGTAATTTTTTTAGACGTTCTTTCTCGCATATCCTTTTTTATTTCGGTCCCAAGTTGTGGGTCCGTTAAGCAAAGATGGTAAATAATAAGCTAGATTTTGTAAAATTTGCCGAGAAGTGACAGAACACCACTGTACTATTCGTCTATGACTTGGGTAGTTATCGTGTCATTCCTAGGAGTTTCTTTCTCATTGTTGATTTGAGAGTCTGCTGCAACGCTTTCCATGCTAAGCGTTTCTGTCCCTCTGCTCGCATAGCTTACATCACTCTTCCGTCCCTCCAGGATTCCTCGCCCACCCACATCATTCCTCCGGGTCATTGCGCGAATCCTTTGCACTGTGGATGCCCAACAGTTTACACAGTTGCGACCGAAATTTACTCCCAAATAGGCAATAAAATATGAAGTTGACACAAGAATTCAAAATAATCATGAAACTACTCGGAGCAAGGAACACTTTGACAAATAAGGAATTCTCCTGTTTGAACAGGAGCGCTAAAACATCCGTCATGAAGAGGAACATGTGACAAATACGAAATGTTACGATTATAGAAAACAGCAGGAATGCTAGGGATCTTGACTCTTTGTTCGAGTCCGCATTGTTTGAATTAGCTTGGAGTGCTAGTTTGGCTCCACGAATCTGTTGGAGAAAAATTGGAAAAATTTAGTTTCATCTGTATATGTATAAATTATTTTAGTCTGTACCTCCTTATAAATGGCGAGATTCATCAGAATAAGGATGGCAAATGGGATCACATCTCCCATCAAATGTTATATCACAGACAATTCAGCATACCGCTCCAATAGTCAGAGGTTCGTCCACGTCCAGCAACTGTATTCCTCCACTTCTGCTAACCCTCCAGACGTATTGTTCCCAATTAATGAATTTGGTCAAGTATCCGAAGCCTTTTACGACCTGTCCAACACCATCTCTACTTCAGAAGGGTCGGACGAAATGGTCCTCATCTTGGAAGAGGATGACATTTCCGTTAGGATTTGGGGGGAACGAGTGTCCCAATTTAACGGGGAATTTGCAATCTTCATCCAGAGAAAGAAGGACAAGAAGAAAGTCCAGTTTCTCCAGTCGGACGGGCTGTTTTGCTACAAACGATTGGAATGGTTTCGAACTAGGGCAGATGTTGGGAGTCAAGATGAATTTTCCTCGGAGGAGGATCCCTCAGATGACGAGGTTTTTATATTATTCGCTAACCACGGCTTCCAATTTTACAACTAGCTTTCTTCAATAAATTACTATATTTTAATTGTTATTTTTAAATGTTCCTGCAAATTAATTAACTTTAACATTGTTATATCCATGAATTTACTTGAAAATGCTTTAAAATCATCTACCAGCACTTCAGTATTAAAAATTGTAATTACTGGGACACATTTATGGATGTACATACGTTCGGTAAATTTAGCAGAATGAGATTATTCATCAAACCTCGACTCCTCTTATACCTATAATTGTCTGCATTATCATGAATAAAAATCTGCGATAAGGGACAAATGTTATGAATTTGCAATTATTATGTTGTAAGATTTTATTAAATCCCTCACAGTGTTCCACAGAAAACAAAATTACGTTTTAGCATTTTTTGAGTGCCACACTATCCCAGGAGTTGTGTCAAGCAAAAATCAATTTTAGAAAAATTCATGGGGCGTGCCTACGTGGACGTTGGGGGTGCGGTCGCCGAAAAATAAATTGTGGAATTTCAAAATTCTAACGATGGGAGTTTATTAGGGAGTTAATTCTAGTAATGTGGCAAAATTTTTGGACCTCTGACCTTGTTGGTTGCAAAGATATTCAAAGAATACCAAAAAAAGTTATAAAAAATCGTCCGATTTGCCATGTTCAGAGCCATATTTATGGAAACGCTCGACTTTCGAGCAGAATTTATCATCGGATTTTTGAAGTACCCTCATAAAACTTCAATAATTCAGAAAAAACGGCTGCTCCAATATCAAGCGTTTTTTGAAAATAGGCCCCAAAAAGTGAGAAATGGGCCAAGGTCAAGTCGCAGGTTGCCCCATGTGTGGGGTACCCTTGGAAAGGTGACCGCGAGTGGAGTCCGAATATATATACTTTGTGGGGTCTAGGACCACCCCTCGAGGAGTTAGAGATAAAGAATGGTTTTGAGTTTTCACTCTCGAAGTCGCCAGAATTTAACACAGCGTCGGATTACAACTTTGCGTTGCAGTGTAAATTACCAAACTATACCAATTCTCCCGAGTTGGATAAGTACATATTTTAGTTGGATAAGTACATATTTTAGGTGGTCCTAAAATATGTACTTATATTTTTTATTTCATCAACATAAATAAGTAAAATAGTATAGAAGAACAAGCTAAAATATGAAGTAATTTTTTTATACAACAAATAGAAGTACATTAAGCGTCGTTTCATCAGATTTTGGCATGTTTCAAGTTTTTCTCATAGAGAAAAAAAACAAACGGTGATGCAAATCCAACAAATACTAAATAATACACGGCAGATTAATTGCTTCGATCAGAAGTTGGATAAAAGAGGGATGAGCTGGGATCTGAGATGACCGAATAAAACCGGGCCAAATGACACGAAACCCGAACTTTATAAATGAAAAATAGGTTTTTTTCGTTAAAATATTATTAAATCGGTAAAAATGTATTTATATGTTCGTAAAGCCCTAAATATTTAGTAAATATGTATATGTACGAAAACCACGAAATATGCATTATATGTAAATATATTTTTTTATATTTGGGGTCCTTGATATGTGGGAGGAGTTTGTAGGAAGTTTGGGTTACGTAACTTGTAATTTGGAAAAAACATAAATACATACATATCCTAAGTATGGTAATGAGAAACTTATGAAGACATTTACGAAACAAAGTCATATGTTTATAACCGTATTGTAAGTGCGATAAGATTTGCACGCATTTCTTAAATGGCTGGTTACTCCTTTCTCGACAGAAACTATATTCGAAATAATCCGGTAAGAGGTAGTTAAAGTCACCTGCTTGGTAATAGACAAACTTATTACCAGATGGTAACAAAAACATTACCGAGTGGTAAAAAATCGTCACGTGTGGTGTATTCGTTACCACTCGGAAATAGATTTACTACCATGCAGTAATAAATTTTTTATTACCAGATCGGTGATTAAATATATATGACTTTATCAATTACCGGATTATTTTCTGTGTTGTGTAGATACCTTAAGTGGTAATGGCAACAGATTTTATGGCAAATTTAATATGAAATATAAAACAAGAGGATAATGTACATATTTTAACAACCAGTCAATAAAGTAACACGTCATATTTACGTACTTATTCATAAATATTACACTTCCTTCTAGTCTCGTTCATTACTTTGCGTTTAATAAACGTGTATATTAAAAACACGTGGTCACGCCACAATTATGGCAATAATAAAGTAGCATCTGTCCAATTAACAGCTATCAACGTAGATATTACATACATAATACATTTCTCGAGCTTGTCATTTTCTTCAGGCATCCGCTCTTCTTATCCATATTCACCACACTCAGTATGTGGATTTCATACTGGTGAGTAATATGTACACGTGCAATACTAACGTCACTCTTAAATGCTTTATTGCAAATAATATTGCTACCTTAACCTAGCAATATTATTTGCAATAAAGCATAAACCTAACCTCAAGGTTAATCTTACCCATTTCTTACTCATAACTTTTCTCATTCTTCTACATTTTTAGTTACACGCATGGTTATGAGTAAACTGGATTGGGAAAGAATAATTGTACATTTTATGTTTCTTCATTGTTTGATTTTCTATCCCGAGTTTCTCCCTGGATTTCTAGGAGTCGCATAATTCTAGCGTTATATCTACGTACACGTCTCGTTTTATACATTTATTTGTGTGTGAAATTCCCTCAGGATTTCTGATACAGTTTAAAGAATATTATAAATAATTTCGAATCTTGAAAAAAAACTAATTATTAGTATAAACAGCACATTTGTCCTACCAGGTTTCAGTAATAGAATTAATTCATAACTTGATTTCCAAGTTGTCTAAATATATACGATAGTGGCAATCAAGTAAAGAAATAATCCACCAAAAGCTTACAACATTCAATATTTTTTCTAATTTGACCAGCACTCTCGCACTATCTAATAGTGGACCCCACTGAAACCATCGTTCCCATAACTTACGTAACTTTCACCTTCACCTCCATCTCCGCCGCTCATCTTGGGGTGCACAAAATCTCCGGAAAATTCCCCATGGTTTGCAGCAAATTTGAAAAACATCAGCAAACAGGCGACCTAACCACCATGCGAACCATCGTGTCCGCCTACATTAAAAAATTTGAAACCGGTCAGTTCCAACCGTACGAGAAGACAAACGACCTAATCAATGCGTGTTGTCTTCTTGGCGACATATGGAACCCTACTCGCCACATGCTCAGCCCTCAAGGAATTTTTGTCGCCAAATTTCAAGCAACCATTGGAATCCTTGATTACTGGATGGAACAGAAATGCCTGCACGAGACCGCCGAGCCAAACCTCGACTTACACGATGCCATGGTTCACATCACCACCGTTTTTGACGCCGTGATCAGACGATCCTTCAAGTTTCAAGTGACCCACACGCTCCTCGAACTACCCGGTTTACCCGAATTCTCCAACATAATTCTTGCGCTTGACGAAATATTTGGCGAGATTGCCCCTCTCATTCCGTCCTATTGTGAAGTCGTCGCCCCGTTTGCGCAAGAACTTCGACGCTACTTTGAAACAAAGGCGTGGTGGTGTTTGTCCCGCATTTGAGGAAAATACTCGACGGAAACGTTCCGCCTGATGCGTGCGCATGACTCTGGAGAACTCCAGTTTCAACATCCCTGGAGTTATGTGGCCTTCCAAATATTTGAGAAACATGTCCCTATCGGGAAAGCTGTGGAGGAAGCTTGCAAAATTATTAGAGAGGAAGTATCTGACTACATCATGTGTAAGAATGTCTTGCTAGAAACGTTTCGTGGGGATGATGAGTTAGCTAAATTTGTTGATCTGATGGACTGTTTTATCGGCGACCACTGCTACTTGTATGAAAAGGGCGGGGCCGGAATGACGGGAAGGTATTGGACAGAGGGGGAAGTTGTGATGGAAGAAGACACGGTTGCATTATCGACTAAGGTTGGAGTAATATTCAAATGAGGACGCTGGATAAACATAGTTCTTATCTGAAAGTGATTGCCTTGAACCTCCCTCCTCGTTGCTTGCAGCCAAGCTCAAACACAAGGGGCTATTTGAGATACTTCACTATGTGCTTGCTACTTACCAATTTTACATTCATAACCTTATTACCTAATTATACATCTTTCCTACATACGTCATCGTCAATTCAAAATAAAATACTAACTAAACGATTAATGAATCATATTAACAAAAGGGAAATTTCTATCCATTAAAATCAGAGAAAATGATAACTACATACATACCAAATTACCAAATTTTAGACTAAAGTACATGTCTAATTGTCTAAAAGGTAGATTCTTTCAATAAATTTACTAATAAAAGACTAGGCCTTAGGCTCCAATATAGAACAATTTTCAACCATGACGTATGTATGCACAGTTCGCCGTAAATAAATATATTTACCTTAACACTTATTAACTTTTCAATATTTCACATTCTCATTCTGCGAGAATGAACCAAAGCTTAATAATTTGTAAGCTTACTTCTCACAATGCGAAGCCGTGAAGTGGTACGTTCGGATTTTAATGGGACCAAATTTAGTTTGTTTGTTCATCAGAAAAAATAAACGGACCCGTATTTTTGCTTTTTCAATAATGCGCGAATTTAAGCGCGTGGCGGGCACTTGAAATATTTTTTCACCCAAAACATCCGATATTGGTAATGTATAAACTGTCTTATAAGCTCGTAAACGACGATGTGGGTGTAATAAAAATATCATCTCGAAATGTTCTTATTTATTTCCCTCGTCGTTAACTTTATTAATTAAATTACTATGTTGTCAATAATTGTCCTTCTAGCCAGGCCCCGATTTTGGGGCGGGCAACACGGGCAATTGCCCGGGGCGGCAAATCTCAGGGGCGCCGATAGGCGCCCGTGCTTACACTAGATATAATTGGACCCTGCCCAATCCAGAGTCTTCGCGGATTGTAAATTTCGCCGACCTTACAATGCGATGACGCCAGCGGTCTCGCTCCAATTTTGATGAAACTACATAATTATGTAGATTTACATAAATAATTAGACACATGTTTCAGGTTTTTTCATAATGCTCAATTTAAACAAAGTTATGATGGAATAAGTGAGCGAAAATTGACATTTTTCCACCTGGAAAATGCGTTGACCTTTGTTGTCATTTCTCCTCCTTTTTTACTTAATTTCGCAACTTTGACTTTGGGAATATTTTTTGAAATTCGAATTAAAAATATAAATATGTAAAATAAATATATAACTGAAATTGGAAAAATAGAGATATGTAAAACGTTAATCGTTATTTTATTCAATAAATTATTGCCGTTGAGAATATTTTTTCCTTCTAATATTAAAAAAATTCACAGGGTTTAAATTTAATAATTTGTTAAATAAAATGAGGATTATATCGTTAATTTTACATATTTTTTCTAATTTCTCTTATATATTTATTTTATGTATTTATACTTTCAATTCGAATTAAAAAAAATATTCTCAAAGTCAAGGTTGCGACAAGCGAAATTGAGTAAAAAAGCAGGAGAAATGAAAGTAAAGGTCAAAGCATTTGCCTGGGGAAAAATGGACCCGGCAAAAATGGTATGGAAAAAATGGTAACGTAAAAAATGGTATCGTGAGAATGGCATAAGGAAAAAATGGTATTTCGAAAAAATGGCATAAAGAAAAAATGGTATCCCGAAAAAATGGAATGAGGAGAAAACGGTACAACAAAAAATTGTATTGCTCTTCGGAGAATTTGGTGGCCCTTAAAAGGGAAATTTCTCCTCATACCATTTTTTTCTCACAAAATTATCAAATTGTGAACATTTAAATTGTCCATCAATATTAATTTGAGTGCAACCAAGCGGTGATTTTCTGATAAAGAGTAAACGAAATAGGATTGCAAAAATTAAGATTTGCACAAGTCTGAGTTAATAGAAGTGAAGTTTTTGAAAATCTGTGAAATGTGGCAGAAATCGGACTCTATTTTTTACACCATTTTTATCCTTGAGTTTTTTTAACGGAAATCAAAGTGAATTTTCATCATGGAGAACATTTTATTATTATTATTGTGAAATATGGATAATGTAAATTCATGATTTTTGCATTCAATTTTTTATTAAAAATTAGTGGCAGATTTTAAATCCTCAAAATTTTCCTTTGAAGATTTTCCAAAATTTGTATTAACAAATGCAAATAAAATCTGCAGATTTTCATCCAACTTGCGTAAACTCTTATACAATACGATTTTTCGTTGTACCTTATTTCTTTCTACCATTTTTTCTTTATACCATTTTCTCGAAATACCATTTTTTCCTTATACCGTTCTCACGATACCATTTTTCCCGTTACCATTTTTCCATACCATTTTTTCCGGTCACCGGAAAAATGTCAATCTTCGCCACTTATACCACCAGAACTTTGTTTAAACTGAGCATTATGAAAAAATCCGAAACATGTGTCTAATTATTTGTGTAAATCTACATAATTACGTAGTTTCATCAAAATCGGAGCGAGACCTCTGGCGTCATCGCATTGTTAGTTTTGAAACCTGCGGTGATGCCAAGTTCTTTATGAATTTGTGATTTTAGTCAATTTTGAATGGAAAAGGTGTTTGTTAATTGCTAGTGCGTGTCAACAATCTATTAGTAAATATTAATTGTTTCAATCCACCAGCATTGGTTTTATAGGGTTGTTAATGTGTCATTTGTCATGACATGTCGACATGTCATAAATGTCATAAATGTCCAATATGTCAGACATTTAAATGTCGTGTCAATGTCAGTATTTGTCAATGTGTCAATTTGTTAAATGTCATGACATGTCATGACAAATTGGCATCAACATTTTGGACATTTACGACATTCACCCAAATTTTCCTTCTTGGAATTGGGAATCAAGATGTTTTTTTTACATTATTTGTCAATGTGTCAAGGACATGTCGTGTCATACCATGACATGTCATGGCAAATGTCATGAATTTTCGGATCATGACATTTACCGACATTTACGGACATTTATGACATGACATGTCATGGCGCGACGTGTCATGACATTTACGGCTTGACATGACATATTAACAACCCTACTCATGTTATAAGGCAATAAGGGTATGTAGTTGCTTAACAATCCCCTGGCAATATTTTCCTGATTTATCATGTACAAAAGGAAAGGCTCATGCGAGCGCCGAAGGCGCGAGCAGCTTGGGGCGCCAGGATTTTTTGCCCGGGTAAAATTTTTACCAAGATCGGGGCCTGCTTCTAGCTCAGAGCACTTGACATGTAATCCAGGAGCCGTTGGTTTGATTCCCTACTGGGTTACAATTTTTGTCAATATTTTTAATTTGCCTGTTTGGTTCATTCATAACCTTATTTTGTTAAGTTAACCTCAACTGAATCAGACCACATTCTCAGTTCCCGTCCCACCCGCTCAAATATTTCACAAAAAATAAAAACCAATCGTAAACGTGGTGTTTTAGTGAGAAACATGCAATTTTCAAAGGTCCACATTTTTTACCACACCGCAAGAAACTCCCCCCAAATCTACTATGTCAACATATCTGCTAAAACCAATTTGAAAAAATGTTTTAAAAAAAGTTATCTAGAAGTTATATAAAAAATGATATCCACTATTGCGTTTTAATTACATTTGAAACTATATTATGTGGAAAAATCCTAGCGTATTCAGTAATTTTTGTCCACATTATAAACAGCTATTTAAATGGGATAGACCCGCATGAATTTAAAATTAGATTGGATTTATTCAGTCCATTATTTAACGAGAACGTTAATTACGTTCAACCCACCACCAGTTAGAAATGGAGCTTCCATCAGTTGGTATTCAGTAAAAATTATATGTATGTAGAGAAATTAGAATCCTATCATTTAGGGAATACTGGCAGTGAGTATGTGGAGTTGATTAGTTTTTACTTAATTAAACTACAGTTTCAGTAATAACACGAGGAGGAAAGCTTATGCAAACAAAATCCATGTATCCCTTAACATATTTAATACTTAGAACTTTAATGGAAAAAGAGAACGGAAATATGTTTCAGCAGGTTATGGGAAAAAGAAGTACATATTTAAATAGACTTGTCAACCCAGCAGAGTACAAAATGATTTTGAACGTTCTTTGGTTTTTAGTATGCTATTATTTTCACAAATCCTATCAAATTGTTAGTGCATCTGAGTACTTCGAGTCCACGAATAGCGGATGCCTCGTTCAGTTCATCACTCCTCCAACACTAAATCGAGAAAGTATTTCATCCATACAAAAAACGGTCCTCAACATGAAAACTAGGATTTCAACCATCAGGACATCGATTGATTACGTCAATTTCCAGTCAATAGCAGTCATATGCGCTGAAACCGACGATGACTACGAAGGTTTGCAGAACTGTTCGCTACGGAACCCATACACTACGCGAAAATTTGGAGTTTGTCACTCCATTTGGATTTCGGCAACGGAACGGGCAGATTTCTCTACGGTACTCAGGACATATGAAGTTTTTGAGCTTGCTAAATTTCGATACATCGAACCAGTTTACTTCATCGATGGTTCATCAGTTGAGATAATAGAGGACATTGTTTCAATGGCCAAGAGCAAAAGCGTCGTCCTGCCTCCGGTAAAGACCATCGTCATATCTCGCACTAAATGGGCATACTTTTGCTATTTTTGCAATACAGAAGCGGAAATATTGAAGTGGAGCGAGACCGAGTTGCCGTCTTCCGCAGAAATCTCTAAATTATACGATTCGCACCAAATTCTAGACCTAATTTCTGCTCATGGCTCAAAAAAGGCGACCTTTCAATCCATGCATACTGGAACAGAGTGGGGATACAATAATTGGAAAATGCGCCAACGGGGTGCAAGAATCATAACTCCACACGATCCTTGCCACATTTCCTTCATGATGTGGGATCACACCTCAAAATTCCTGAATTTCTCTTTTCGCGAAGGGGACATGTTTGAATCTCTGGACAACTATGACAATCCGTTGGCTTACTGTGAAAATTGCGATCTTCACACGCCCCCCGATTCCCATCTGGATCTCCACTACTCAATCTATATCGGGCTGTACTATTGTACCGAACAGCTTGGAGCAGCTCCGTTGTCATGGAAACTTCTGGTCAGACCATTCCAACCAATCGTTTGGGGTGCAATCCTGGCGACCGGAGTGTCTTTTGCCATTCTCCACAAAAGCCCTTGGGTTGGCCTTGACATCCTGTTTTATCTCCTCACCCAAAATCTGCAGTATAGAAAATGGCCCAGGCTTTGCGAACTCAGTTTGATTTTCTTAATTGTCCTCACCTGTGGCTATTCTTCCATTTTAACATCCTCAATTACTGCACCACCTCCTGAAAAAGTTATTGAAACTTTCAAGGAACTATTTGAAGGGGAGAAACCACACAAGCTCTACATTCAAGACCAGATACGAAGCCTTTTAAAAGCCCGAGCTGTCGAAATATTCAACCTTACCGGGGTGGAACTCATGGATAAATACATCCACTTGAGTAGTTTCGATAATAATTGGGGATTTGGTTCTGCCAAGTTTCTTGCTGATCATAAGGGAACGTTTGGTGCCGTATTTGGTGATAAATCGATAACTCGTTTCGCATTTGGGGGCTATCAATGCAGATTCGTATTACAAAAATCATCATCGCGCAGTTCCTATTTTGTCTCGGCGAGGTCGTATCTACGAGTACCGTTTGTAAGAATTTTAACCCGCCTCCACGAAAATGGGTTGATTGTTTACTGGAAGGAAATGTTGGATTGGGCTGGACTTCTTCTTAGAGTTATTCGAACTGCCGGGCATCACGAGAACGGGGTGTCACAAAGAGTTGTAGATGTCGCGAGAGAAAGGCTACAACCAAGAAGGATGAGGTTGGACGATAATGTTGTCCTGCTTTTCGAAATGTACATCGCACTTTGTGCACTTGCGACGGTGGTGTCTTTGGTGGAATGGAGACGATGTTCAATTGTTTATAACATTTGTGCAGAAAAGTAAGTATTAAGTAAAAAAATGAGATACTAAGGAGATTCAAACCAGAGCCAAAAGAACATGTTCCCTCCCCTCGGCCTCGCAGTTACATTTTACGCAGAAGTTTGCTTTTGTTATGTGCGCAAATTAAAATTAGCCGTTTTTTGCATCAATAATCAATAATCAATTCACCACAATATGGTCTAGAAATGATCAAACCATAATCTTTTCGTTGTTATAAAAGTTGAAGCAAGTTTCACTTTGAATAAACAATAACTAGATAACGTCTAGTTGACACCATTACATAAAGGAAAAACAACATGGGTGTAGTTCCCATGCCTTCCTCCCAGTTTGCCCTAACGGTCAACACTTTGTCATGCTTGATGTCTATGACAAGTCCCAAGTTCGACAACAACGGGCGGACAAATTACGACGGGTAAGTTCAGCACTTACATGTCTAATTCAAGGAAAGTCTAATCTCTGTAATTTTGGTAAAATACTATTTCCCGCGGTGGAACTATGCGAGCCTACCGTGTCCAAGTTTATTTATTAACTAGGGGTAGGATAATTACAAGGGCTAAACTTTGCCCTGATCCGATTTTTAACAAAAATCGACATTGATATTTCTTACTTTAATTGTTACCCGTGAAATATGTAGCTGTTCAGTTTCTGGAACGGTGATAATTTGTTCGCTTAATTATTGAGATCGTACCAGAAAGATATTTATATACAGTGTACTCCGAAGCAAAAAAAACGTTTTGCTTTTTGCGGGAAACTGCAGCTTTCTTGCATATTAAAAATCCTTGTTTTTTTGCGTATTTGCAAATTTTACTATTGCAGTACATTGACAATATAATGCGTGAACGCTTATTGGGATACACTTATTTATATAAATATTTATGCACGCATATATACAACCAAGCTTTGATTTTAAGGTTCCAGGTTTTATCGATTTCCAACGGGTCTCCACAAAGCGATGTATTAAGCATTCAAACAAATGTCCTCCAACAACTGTATAGTTCCAACAAACTTTTCAATTTTATGGGTGAAGGTCCAAACAGAATCGGTGCTACAGATGTTATGATTTGCCCCGAGCAAGCCGACAATGTCAAGAGTTTGTTATCAACATATGACATCCCATTCACCGTCAAATCCGCCAACTTCCAACAGTAAGTAAATCAAGCTTGCATACATGCTTTGCTACCTTTAGTTGATATTATGATCATAATATTTGCAACTTTAGAAATATTGATTCACATGAAGAAGAAAATAACAGAATTCTCGCTCAATCTGAGGGTACAATGAACTGGATGGCGTACCAGAAACTTGCAACTGTATATATATTTCATTATGGAGTATTTCAGATATAAACAGAATATTTATAATTCTTATATCATTACAATTTCAAGATTCAAAATTGGATGGATTCCATGGCAACCAAATATCCAAAAATAGTAACCATCCAGACATATGGGTCAACCAGTGAAAAAAGACCGATGCGAGTCATGAAAATTTCTGCAACGGGTAACAATGGCAGTATGCCGATTATTTGGTTAGATGGAGGAATTCACGGTGGGTTCGCCTGTACTGTTTTGTGCTACGTGTTTCAATATGAGTTATACGCTAATAACGTAACATTATTTCTAGCTCGCGAATGGATATCGACCGCCACGGTGACTTACATTGCAAACGAAATAATTACTCGCGCCGTTGCAGGGGACAAGAACGACATAGTTAACAAGGTCGACTGGTATGTTGTTCCTAACCTTAATCCTGACGGGTATGAGTATTCCTTCACAAGTGACAGGTTGTGGCGTAAAACAAGGTCCAAAATAGCAAATTCGACCTGTTACGGAGTTGGTAAGCAAATAACGGATTTACAGATATTCCTAGACAATCTGCAGTTTGCTGAAGTAACACTACCAGCAGGCTTGTTGAAGGCCTTGTTGCGAAACTGATCGCGAAACGCAATTGAAAAACACATAATAATTAACATTAAACCCACCAACTTCAAATTAAATTAAGTACTTAAATCTTCTACTGACAGACCCAAACCGGAACTGGGATTTCCAATGGGGCAGTAAAGGAACATCAGATAATCCATGCGAGCTCACATATCGCGGCCCTCGGCCTGCCTCTGAACCGGAAGTGTCATCCTCGCAGAAATACATATTAAGCATTAAGAACAGAATCAGGCTATTAATCTCTTTTCACAGCGACAGTCAGCTGCTTCTTCTTCCATGGTCATATGATGATGTCACCATACCTGATAAGAACGATCTAGAAAAGGTAGCCAGGCAAGGGGCGCAGGCCTTAGAGGCTGTTAACGGAACCAAGTACATCGTCGGAACTCCGCCAAAGATTATATATCCATGTGAGGCATCAAACGATTCTGTAATATAAATAATTCCTCAAATGAAATCCATTTAGGTGCCGGAACATCTACCGATTGGGCCCGGGCTGTTGCCAATGTCAAATTTACCTTTACATATGAGTTGCGTGATACCGGAAAGGACAAATTTCTTCTACCGCCCAATCAAATCATACCATCTGGCAAAGAAACGTGGGCCGGTGTGGTTGCCATGGTACAAGGTGTAATGGACTTTTACAAAAACAACTGACAATCTAATAACGTAAACCTAATTGCTGAAATTATATAAAACCTGTAACAAGATTAATCAATTAATAAAGCAGTACATATTTAAACCACTATAAACTTATACGCGTATTTTTGGGGTAGCAGCAATTCGTCTATCTACTTACCTGGAGAGATGAGACGTCACTTAAAAGAGTTACTCGAACTAATGACTCATCCCTACTCGGTCCAAAGTGATTTTAGAAATGTTTAGTGATAGAAGTGACTTTATACTGAAAATAATGAAGTGTTATATTATATATGAATGTCACGTGAATAAACACATTCAATCAATCCATCAATGTTGGAAGGGCCGTAGGTAAAAATGGTGTGGTTGTGAACCTCGAATTACAGACGGACAAAAAATAAAAATTATCTTGATACAACGTCATAATAACACAAATTAAGTACAATAGGAAAACATATAAAATAAAATCATATCCATGAACATTATTATGTCCAGTTTTAGCTGAGGAGGAGTGCTTCCCATTGAGGGGTCAGCCGATTTCGATCCCCTTTGGATATGTTTTAGTACTCGGTGAATGTAGGAAAAGTGAAGCAGGATTTTATTCCATGGCCCCATTTGAGCCCGCCACACCCCCTTAAAGGGGAACCCAATGCTAAAACAGCCGACTTCAAACCTTCACCAAAAATCCAATTTTGATCGGATTTGGATAATTTTTGCATTTTCGTGATCCCAGATAGTTGCTTTATGATATTCGATACCAAACTCAAAATTTTTATATTTTTGAAAATTTCCTGACGAGGGGTATGTCTTCGAAAAAATGAAAATTTCAAAAAAGTTGAGTTTGGTATCGAATATCATAAAGCAACTATCTGGGATCACGAAAATGCAAAAATTATCCAAATCCGATGAAAATTGGATTTTTGGTGAAGGTTTGAAACAACAAAAACAGGCGTTTTGGTTCACTTCAAGGGGGTGTGGCGGGCTCAAATGGGGCTATGGAATCAAATCCTGCTTCACTTTTCCTGCATTCACCGGGTACTAAAACATATCCAAAGGGCATCGAAATCGGCTGACCCCTCAATGGGAAGCACTCCTCCTGAGTTGGGTCTTATGGAATCACTTTGTCCGTCTGTAGTTCGAGGTTCACAAGAACACCATTTTTACCTACGGCCCTTCCAACATTGATTGATTGATTGAATGTGTTTATTCACGTGACATCCATATATAATCTAACACTTCATTATTTTCAATATAGTCACTTCTATCACTTTCAATAAATCATAAAACCATACGGAAATAAACAAAGTATAAAAACATATGAAAACAAGTTCTTCATGAATAATTAAATTTGAAAAATCCATTTTTTTTACACTCAACTGTTATAAATTACATACTGATTGTCCATAGCGCCCGGTCTGGCCACGATTTAATCGAAGAACGGAACATTACAATTCCTCGTCCGAACTTCCAGGTCAAAAACCATAAACGCTGATACTTTTCATGTCTCATCGTGTTTGATATCAAGGAAGGGTCACAGACCCAAAGGGTTATATATTATCTTGAAGCCCATGTCAAGAGCTTTCCAACGATACATCGCATGATAGGGGCCATGGGGGAACCATATTTTCTACCTTTGCATGACCCTGGCTCAGATCAGAAGCGTCACAGCTAAAAATTTTTTGCTGCATCATTATGAACAAATACCAAATTTAATTTCAAAAAATAAAAAACAATTTGTAACGTGACAGAATTTTTGTACCTGGCTCGGTAAAAGTCTAGGACGGGTTTATAGCCTCAACAACAGTATTTATTCAAGTTGCATTGCGTACAGTATAGATTTGTAAATTAGTTATGTATAATTTTGGTCACGAACATACATGTATAAGGAATCCATACATATGTATTTATGTAAGGTCTATTTTGTTAGCGATATTCGACAAATGTAAGAAAAATGGATTAACATAATGGGCAAGCCAGTTTTTAAATCAGGTTTAAGAGGTTCAAGTCACGACCAGTCGTATCGATTGTTTTTGCTTTAGCAGACTTATGAGAATGTCGTTTCTGTCTGTCTCAAAACATTACAAAGCTAATGTAATCGATTGGATTTAAATTTTACAAACGGAAAATGGTTTAACTCTGTTCAGTACTATGGTCGATTCATTAAAATTAGACTCTTTTGAAAGAAATATTTGTTCTGAATTCATTTAAAATTTCCAGGGGGTGTGGTCGTAGTTTAAAAATTTAAAAATTTAAAAATTTTCTCCATTGCTCAAGATTTTCAGAAGCTTTTAAATTTCTCAAGTTCAGCTCTAGTTGTTACATAACCGGTATAATAATAATGTTAATAATAATAAGTATTAATGATGTTAAATGATTATACATTGTTGCTGTGTATGTAGGTGAAGGTGTGGGTAAGTCAGAATGGTCTAATTGTCCCAGAATAAAAGGTATGGACTATGTGTAAGTGAAAAGAAGTAAGGAAAATTTGATACTAATTAACCTTAGAAATACAAGTAGTACGTTTACACATAAAACGATTACACGGACTTTTTCTTAACTCCTGACTTACTCATCATTTTCAACACCCATTCGCCATTAAACATAAATTAGTTAGAAAGATGCGCCCAAGAGACTATTAAATGCTGTCAGGGTAAATTTTAATTTGACGCAATTTTATAAAAATATCCCACACGGTAAAAGTGCGATAGCAGATATAAAATTCTTGTAAAATCCTAAATTCACTTTAACCATGCTCGGGCCATATAAAGTCTGCGATACAACTTACATTTGGGTCGATATATTTATAATTCAGTTTGCCTGTTTGTTCGGCCATATCCCGTATCGCAAACGTTGCATACATAACTCTGTATTCATCTATGTGCCCTAAAATAAAAACACAAGTCGAAATGTATATCTCCAATTTGGCCAAATATATAAACATTTTCAATTCTTGCACCATAAATGTGTTTAACTACCAAAATATAGATATTCCCCAAACAGCCGTGCCAATCTGGACGACTAGATTCACAACAGTTGATTTTTGTCCAGACGTGGGTTACCTTAGTGGCTGGACGCTGTTCTACACGATATTTTTACTTGATCCAGTTCCAGGGGAACAAAATACAACTATTCCTAACTGTACTGATAACGAAGGTAAGGACCCAGATCCACCCCCTTTCCGTAAAAACTCGGGTCAACAAAAAGCTTGGACATGTTTGACTCGGTTTTACATCTTTCCACCTCAAAAAAACCTCGGGATCTTGCACCCATCTAACTACGAGGAAGAGTTTGCAAATAGACCTTGGTACTCGCTATTCGGCACATTTGAACTCCAAGAGTCACGCGTAGGATATCACATGTTTGTTCAGAACAAAGGCACCAAAATTTCTTTTTCGGGCATCGCCACTTTCTACAATGGGGTTGGATTGACCCATTTTCCTCCTTCTGGTTAACGATAACCATAAAGTATTCCAAACTATGATTTGCTGCCGATACTGCTACCTGTATTATAAAACATGCTATCCATTTGGAGATTTCACACATATACGACAAGTTCAAGAAGGAGTTACTTTCTTTAATAAAATCAACAACGGGGTTAACCACTGCATTAGAGGAGTGGACAATAAACTACCGATATTGCGAAATCCAAAATTCCATGAGGTTGGCAGAACTATATCTAACGTGGATGACATCTTGCTGCGGATTGTAACACAAAATACCACCTTTGTCTGCCATACAGACAATCGCCCAACAATACAAGTTTGCGAAAACTTTAGAAAGTTAGTAGTCAATACGTCTGCCTTCGTACTACACGATATGTGTGAATATCCTCAAGATTTTCCCCTCATTCATGTCAACTCTGACCGAGACATTATACTAACAAGGAGGGTAGAACAGTTTGGATTTCTCGCATGTTCCCCCCTCCGCCAACCAAAAACCAGCTTAGCCGCGTTATTCGGCGTGTATAAGGTTGAGGTGTGGATTTCCGTCCTGGTTACCATGACCTTGGCCAGCCTCTTCATTTTACTTACGGCTAATCAAAAAAAATATATGTCTAACTTGTTCACCACCCTATCCATCGGATTTGCCATGCTCCTCGAACAGGGGGCCGGTATAGACAAAAACCTCAAGAAGCAGCGCTCCCTCTACTTTATCTTTGGTCCTTGGATAATGATGTCGCTCATAATCACAAACTCGATCCGGGGTGACAACGTGACAAAAATTTTAGCACCGTTGAGAATTATCCCGTATGAAAAGTTTTCCCAACTTTTTGACGCCCAATTCAAATTTATGGATCGTTATGAATTCTTTCATATCGCCTCGAATGACGTAGTTATGATGCCAGGGTATAGATTTGCTATGGAAAAATCGACCTGGACGGCAGAAACGTCCGGACGCGTGATAAGCAATAAGGTATTGGACAGGATACGTAAGGGAGGGGTATTCTCACTGATTGCTGATTACCAACCAAACTACAAGAATTTGTGGAGGCATCATGAAGTGTTTTTAGGAAACGGGACACTCACAGATTTCCGATGTGCTGCAGACTTTCTGGCATATGTTGGATGGATGAGGTATCTTCGAGTTGCGAAACTATTTTTGGAAGAAAATCATCCCGGGCCGGAGTATAGTTTGGGGAATGAATTCATTGAGGAGCAGATATTCGGATGGAAAATGGAGAAAGTGGTAGATCCCAGAGTTATCATGAGGGTGAAAGGATTGGTTACGTCAGGGATTTCTGGTCGGTGGTTATTTTACGAGGAAATGGGGAAAAAGAGTGGAAATTTGTCAACAAAATTAATTGATCGTGGCCCAGTCGGTATTAATTTGAAGGGAAATATGGGCGAGTTATTTACAACGTTTGTAATTTTTTCAGCCGCGACGGCGATTTGGTTCCTGTTTGAAATAATGTATAATGGGGCTAGGAGCTTGAAGCAATACGGAATTAGGAAGGCATTTTTGGATTTAATTTTAGCGCTTAGTAAGCTAATTTGGTGTGCATTTAAAACTTTTAAACATGTCAAAGCTAAGAAACGTTCTTATAAAAATAAGCCCAAAATTCAAGCTGTAAAGTAGTATTGTACAGGAATGATTGTCACAAATTGTCGAAATAAAAATATGATGCAACTGTAAACTAATTAAAAATTAAAATATCCGGTGCTTATCAAAGTATGGTGCGCCCGGAAAGTTAATCAAGTGCGGTGTCGTTTGAATTACCGCGCAAATAATTTGGCCATGTAATTAATTAAATTTTTTGCTGAAAGCCTATTTCACTAGCAAACAGAAACCATCCAAGAAACTGGTTTTAGAACAACCTGGAAGCATAGTAATAGGGCAGAAGGTAAACTACTCGCAAATTGAGTTTTGCAAAACAATTAAAACGTCGCCAGATTCTACTCAAAGCAGACGTTGTAGAACTTCCCACAGGGCGGGAGGTCCAAAACGACAATCCAACGAAATATTTCGAAGTGCAGGGATACCGTAATCACCGCACAATAAACTAAGCCTTTAAAGAGGATTTCTTAGGAGTATTAGCTAGTTCAATGTTAAATTTGCATTAAAATTTTGTCACAAAGCTGAAGCTATTTCAAATTAAATTACAACTTATATTACATGTTATATTTGTCAAGAAAATATTAACAGGGCCGTGATGCTGATGATATTGTAATTTAATTGGGTACGTGGGATTTTATTTAATCCTTTTAATCGCATATCCAAGACTCACCTAAGACATCCTTTTTTAAGGCTTAGTTTATTTTAAACTTTTGTTTGATAATAAGTATTAATTATTATGAATGTTTTTTTCATGTTTTAACTTTCTCCACTTTCACTTCCGTTGCGGAAAATTTCCTTTCACTTCCGTTTCGGAAAATTTGCTTTCACTTCCGTTACAGAGTGAAACGCTGAATTATAATATAGATGTAAAAGAGTATTTTCTAATGATGACATTTTTCTTGCTACATAGTTCACATCGCAATTTTTTTATTCCACCGACAACATTTGTTATACCACAAAATGTCTCAAGATTGTTGCTATGCGGCCTTTACCAAAAACTCTTTAAGAATTCTCAAACTAACCATTATTACCACCAAGAAAACTTTTTCATTTCTTATCCGACTTTGATCATCTCAAGATTATTCAATAGCCAAAAATATTTGCCTCAATTTTTTGCCAAACAGAATTTTTAATTAGCCTCCTAATCAATCGATTTCAGAGGGGGTGTTTAGTAAATATCTCAGGAACGGACAGCACTTCCTGTCTGCGAGTACCGATTCAGAGTCTACTCTATCATAAATGACTCTGGGTTTTTGTTTCATTAAAATCGGTTGAGAAATGGCAAAGTTATGGCCTCATGTCACTTTTTAAAACCCTACTTAATGTTTACTTAGGTGTTTTTTCCGTAAGTATGGTCTTAGAAAACCTCAGCTTAGAAAAATTATAGCTCATAAAAAATTATTTTTCTTCAACTTTTCCGATCTCATACGTGCTGCACCCTCGTACAAAATATTGCAATTTACCTGCCTCGACTCGCAGGTAAATGTATAAAAAACATTCAATTGGACGATTTCTAATATGTAATGCTGATGATACAGACACGCTCATGAATGCGGCTAATGAAGTGATTGGAGTTATTGACACAAGGGCCTGAAATAATCCATTCAAAGTTACACATTTTAAAGACCTACATACGTTAATTTCATAATTACTTATTATGAGTAGTTGCAATAGTTATGGTTTCAATAAAAAAATCGGTTAACTTGCACGGACGTTTAGTGAAAAAAGCGTAGAAATTTTATTTCCTTAATATTTTCAATCCTATCTATAATTCATCGTCAAAGCACGTAAAATATATAATGGGGGTATAATGGCGTAACTTTCGTAAACTAATGTTAATTTAAGTTACTTACGAAACTTACGCCATTTACGACAGCTACGACGGTGACGTGAAAACTCCCAAAGAGAAACTGATTAAAAAAAAAATAAATGTTACAAATATAACTCAATGTCATTCGAAATCTAAATAAGTACTTATTTACATATTTATATCGTCCAAGACGTCACTTTAACAATTCATTTTATGAATCGTTTTCAACTCTATTGACCAAATTCTACTTGCATTAGTCCTGAAACAAATTGATATAATAATTGACAATAATAATAAAATAATTAAATTAAACTAAATGCACACCTTTGATCATTCTGAGTTTACATTTCTCCAAGCTTTCGCACAATGAGGTTAACGTCGGAAAAGAGTTTTGAGTTATCCATTGCTCAATTAGAGTTCTAAAGAGTGCTTTGTATTTCATTTCACCAACACGGAAAAGTCGTCGCAGTCTAATTATCTCATCCCTGTCTATCCCCAACGATATGAATAATTCTTCCCAACTTTCAATTAATATCGGATCTTGGAGGAGGATATCTACAATTCTGTTTGTTTGTGTCAAATCGAATCTAATTTCGGCGTGTCCTACAATTTCTGCCATTCCGGATAAAAAACCCGTGCGCAAATTTCGTTCGAAAACGAAATCGAAGAAATTGGTTCCTTGGCAACCTGGATTAGGAATAAATTTGGTATAAATTTACATTTTCCAACATCCAATCTTCTTACCACAAATTCACCTAATCGGCAAAGCAGTAAATTAAATATTGGCTGAGGTTTTGATTATGTAAATGTTTGCAGTCACTTATCTAATCGTCACAAATAAATAGTAGGAAGTAGATAAATGAATTATGAATCTCCTAACTTTGAAAAGGGATCAATTTGAATTCCAAAAAACTGAAGAATGCTCAATTTCATGAAATATCAACAAAGATGACGGGGTTGGAAATTTCACCATGCTTTTTAGATGGACTGGAGAAAGTCAGCTCGGAGGGGCTCACGTGATACAATCGAACCTTAAGGGATAGGGAATTTTAATGTGGGAAAAATAGGAAGAAATAAAACACCCTCCCACTAAAATTACAACGTCATACAAGGTCGTTCCCTGATCGCATTACGATGTGATTTTGAACACAATCTGGTTAACCCAAATAGAAATTGGGAAAATTCACGTAAACTATGTGTGACTTGGCCGCATTTGTCTCATGGAATTCACGTGAATTTCAGGTAAATTTGAAATTTGCATGAATTTCACGTGAAGTTCACACTTATCGTCTATGTCACGTTAATTCCATGTGACAATTGCGGCCAAGTGACAGATATTTCACGTGAATTTTACGTGAATTTTCCCAATTTCTACTTGGGAAACTATTGAAGGTCCGTAAATTCACAAGCCAATTTTCAAACAATTTTTTCTGCTAATGTCGCTAAAGATTCGACCTCGTAATTAATATCCTCAATGTAACTCAATGCGCGGCAAAATTTCCTGCGGGAACTTAGAAATTATAACGTTTAACTGTTTATCAGACAAGATGCTGCTCCTTGTTCATAATTAGAGTCACAATTTACAAATTGATCAATGTCCTGCTCATAAATTATCTAAACATATTTAAACCTCTTTTTGATACCTGCCATGGACTGCTCAAATATTTTAAGAACTTTGCTATTGCTGCTAATGTCGTCACTGAGAGCTTTCATAATCACGGGTATGTCAGAATCGGTTCTTGAATCACGAAGGATTTTAAGCAATGCCTCCGCCTTATTTCCATTTCCGTCAATCTTTCCCTTAAATAGAAAGACTTTAATTAACCAGAAATGTTTACATTGCGATTAGTAAATTTAAGATTGTGAATAATACGTAATAAATTATTACTAATAAATTACCAAAGATGCCACTTTCTCATCCGTGATAATTTTATTCTGTTCGAGACAGCTTAGCAAATTCCCACTCACAGCCAACGCATTTCTGAGCTCGGTGAAGTTTTCCTTAATAGTTTTTTCAAGTATTCCTTCCGACTGTGAAGATGCCATTGTTCACTCGGAATTTTTAAACTGAAATTTTAATTGAAAGACTATTGTAATTTAAAGGTTGATTTAATTTAAATATTGTTAGAATTAAGATGTTATTTTAATTTAAATGTCATTTTAATGTATGTAAACGTTATTTTAATTTAAATGCTACTTTAATTTAATTTTAAAATAATGTTAATATTTTTATTAAATTTGAGTAATTAGGTATCTCTGAGGGGCATAACGAAACAATACTTTTGCCATTTTAACATTTTACAATTATTTTATTTTTTTTAACTTTTTCTGTTTTACACGAATTAAGTAAATTTAGGTTGTTAAGGATCTGCAAATTAAATAAAACTGATCAGATATTTTCATAAAAAAACGTGTACCAAAAAATATTTTGTCTTGTGTTTATCTTGAATTTATGTTTTCTAAATTAAGTAATATGACAGGAATATATAGCTTGCAAACCTTCAGCTCAATATTAAATGATAATAAAAACTTGTGTGACGAGAACTTACGCTGGCTCCGGTAACAAGATTTATAACCGTCTCGAAGTTACGATATGTACACTAAATTCATATAAGAACAGCTCTTGATGAATAAGTTTTAGTCGTCACTGCACCTCTTGTGGAAATGTCGCAAATAAAAATCTACGCAAAAATTAGCGAAAAAAAACGAATGCTACATATTTTAACACTCAACATATTGTAAAGAAGTATTCCACAAAATGGCTACTCAGGATGGAGTTTTTTGTCGACGTGGCAGTTCTTGTCGATAAGCAGGGTTATCTTGCATACTCTCACCACCAAAATTATATTCATCACCACACATACATTCATTGATTTATACATGGGTGTGTCTAAAGATACGGAATCCATTTATGCACGTGTGATCCATTTATGTGATTTGGTATTCTATCCAATCCACATTTTATTTTGTGTACGTATACTTTACCAACAAAAGCCTATCTTCCCATGGATAAAACCTGCATTGTTTTGCAAATCATAATTTTCTCCTCTCATCATTACAAATTTATAGTGCATCCAAGTCGATGCATATTAAATAAATTGCGGCAAAGCACGATACATAAGTAGCGCAATAATGCTGAGAATGCTGAGAATGCTGAGAATTAATTTGCGCTATAAAGCTCAAATTAATTCTCAATTAATTACTTTAATTAATTAATTAATTAACTGATTGACTGATTGATTAATTAATTGATTAATGATTGATTAATTAATTAATTGACCACATGCTCTATACTGTGACATGTCGACAACACAGAAAAACATGTTTTGCCTAAATTTCATGCATATCGACCGCAGAATGCCGAAATTAGGGCATGGCGATAAAATTTGTCGTCGAAACCTTAGTCGCCATATTGCGACATGTCGACAACACTAAAAAACATGTTTTGTCCAAATTTCATGCAAATCGCCCAAAAAATCCAGAAATTAGGCCATGGCGACGTTTTTCGACATGATGTCGACACAGTGGCCACACCCTCTTAATAGGGTGTCACCCCACCCCCGTGATGAACATGTGTTAAAGATTTCAGGTCGCTGCGACAAACCGTTCTCGAGTTTTAGTGCTCACGGACAGACAGACAGACAGACAGTAAGACAGACAGACAGACGGACGGACAGACTAACTAACCGATCGCATAAAGTAGCTTGCGCTACTTAATAAATAAAGAGGCACACATGGTACGCAAGTTTATCGTTGGATATGGATTTGGTACACACAAAAATACGCATTGTGATGAAATATGAAATACATATCTAACAAAACGAATTGAATGATCTATTTATAGGTTGGAGACCAATGTTTCTAACTTAACAAGAACGAGGGAAAAGACGCCATAATTTTGACATGAAATCTTGATAAATTGGAAGTAAAAATTATAGTTATTAGCTCACCCTGCGCAGCAGAGGAGCTATTGAATTCCTCTTGTCCGTCCGTCCGTCCGTCCGTCCGTCTGTCTGTTAACGACTCTTTTGCATCAATTCGTGCTAATTAGAGCCAGTTATTGGCATTCCTGACCGACTTATTAGCACCACTGATATCGAATAATCGGAGACTCAAAATGGTGCGAAACAATTGAGAACATAGATGCTTCTTGTTTATTTTTTTGATTATCTTAAATATTTTGCAGGGAGGGGATTCCATGCCTTATTCTGATGATGAGGAGGATCCAGAGCTTATCCCTGATGTAAAAAACCTGGTTTTACATCCTAACTTCGAAAAATTATTTATTAACTTATCTTCATTATTGCATAGAGTTGTCAAAAAACATGGGAAATTATTTTCCCCAAAATGCATGAGAATTACATGCAATAAGTTTCAATTTTCCGTTAAATAACAAGCTTATGACTAGCTTCGGAAGTAAAATTGTCAATTCTCAAAAATTTAACACTGCAGCAGATTGGGACCTCATATGACAATCAATGCACATAAACTCAAAAGTATTCTCCTGTCTCTGGAACATCAGAGAGTGGTCCAAGACCCCACAGCGTATACATATTATGAATCCCCTCACCGAGACCTTTCGAACGATACCGCATATGTGAGACTTGTCGGCAATTAGCCTTTAATGTGCTACCGCCGCTGGCCTGGCTATCTCTTTTATGTGAGTAGACTGGTCACCCCACATAGGACATATGTGAGACTTTATCTTCTGATTTGTCCCGCTGACCTCTAAAACAAGGTCACTCAGGTCGATTTCGACTTTGGGGTAATTTAACTATGTTCGCCTCCTAAGGGTCAATAACATACCAAAATTTGAAGCAAATAAAACAAGCGGTCATTAGGAAAGTTAGCATTAAGGGCACTTTGTAGCAATTTCGACCGTCGTCGATGTTCCTACAAAGTACCTTTAATACTTGAGCTAGAGGCTTCACTCCAACGGCGTTCAAACCAGAATATAGGGTTTCTGTAGAGATATGCAGCTGGAACAATACCATTTCATAAATTTTGGAAATATTTCTAAAAAACGAAAAACATTGCCAAAAATTTCAGGTAGTTGGCATTATCAATTTCAGCCTAAACGGTCAATTCTCTGGAACGCTCTGACCGACCCTAAATTAGGATTACATGCCATGTGTGGAGAAAATCGGCAGGATAATAGCGTCACAATCAGCGTTCCGTGCGTTTGGGGCAAAACGAAAAATTTGGGGCACTTTGAGAAAAAACGCGCGTACACGTGTAAGAGCGTTTTTGGTTTTGTGACAACACCGTTAGGACCATGTACCTCTTTCTCCGAAGCTAGTCTTATACAATTTTGGAAAAACGTCTTGTTAATGAAAAATTATACATTTTTGCCTCGAACATATTTTTTATGAATTTTTAAGAAAAAAATTAGTTCCCATGTTTTTTGACAATTCCGTATATCCTTGGGTGAGTAATACAGTCAAGTCCAAAACACGTCAAAAAGAAATCAGACCTAGTCCCGTACAAAATAGGTGACTTACTACTGGTAAGTTGCTATTGGCTTGATTTCGGCGTTTTGGACTTGGCTGCATTACTCACTAAGCCGACGATACATATCATCAACACTTTCGATTTTTTGGCTTTTTCACCAGTAATTTACATATCGTCCTACTAATTCTAAAATGATCTATATGCACTGGTTTCTTAATTCTAAAATCAGCTATGTGCAGTCGTTCGTTAATTCTGAAATCAGCTAAGTGTACTGTTCACACCATTGGTTCTTCCCTTGCACTTATGTAGCACCTTTTAGAATTAAGCACTGACTGCACATAGCTGGCTTTAGAATTAAGAAACCCGTGCACATAGATAATTTTAGAATTAGTGCGATTATGATACACTTATATTTTGCTTTGCCAGGTGATTCCACTAGTTTGCAAATTCCTATCAATTCCTGACATCAAAAAGTGTCGTTTCGTGTCCAAATCGTGGCACGTAGGTGCCACACACGCCCTCAAGCTCAGGACGCAGATAGGGATTGAATTCCATCCAGAAAACTCGACCGATCATGACGTTGTCGCAGAAAAACTAAAATTTTGCCCGGTCAACATTGACATAAAATTTTCCTACAAATACAGCCAACGTGAATACGTTGAGCCGTCCTTTGACCCCAAAACGTTTGATCCTGTTCGCAAGATGAAATCAATTTCGATCCAATTCCTCACCCCACATCACGTTCAGTGGCAGAAGGACTCGGTTCTCAGACTCATTCGCATGTCGCCCACGAGTCTGCAAAGGTTACAGTTTAAATGGGAAAATTACCATGTTTTTCCATCCCTTTGCGGGAAGAGCTTCTCGAAATTGAAAAGACTGGAAATCAGTTATCCAGCCCAACTTAGAAATGAATCGCTCGAGAGGATTGGCCACGCAGTGACGGAAGCGTTCACAGCGATAGAACAGATACAAATTGAGACTCGTCACCTACTTGAACTGGGAAAGGCTGGTTTCCTGAAAAACTTTCCGGGGTAAGTGTCAATTTTGGAAGGGAATATTGACAAAAATTCAGGATTGGAGAGGGATTCATTAAACATGCACAATTTTACAAGCTCGTAAATGTCGTTGGGTGTTATATGTATTGGGGGTATTCATTATATGAGTAGCGTATCGCAAAATAATAAATTTCACAACATTTGCAACAAGTTTTCTGTGCGGAAAATTAGTTGCGAACTTTTGGCTCTGCCCACATGCCCACACTGCATGAATACCCTCATCGATGTTTGCCTTGAATTATCTCGTTTTTTTGGTAACTCATAAGAAAAAAGTGGGCTTAATAATGGAATTAACATATCTTTTACTTTTCGTCGATGCCAGACCCAATTGATTTTTTTAAATAGACTTAGAGGAGACTAAATATTTTTTATTAATTTTCAGATCACTGAACACCTTGGAATTGTTTGGAGGCTTAGACAACAACAATATGGAATGCTTACTGGAAATTCCCGGTCCTTTGAAGAAACTTGCGTTTTATGCGATTAAACTCGACCATAATGATGATCTTATTTCCGAAATTCCTACAATTATGTACACCTTGTTAAAAAAACATTCTCTCAGTCTGGAAAACCTTTGTATCGATATATTACCTCACACCCAGTTGGGCTAGATTTTCCCGGCATTTCCTGCTTTGAAAATTTTAAGGATTTGTAACAGTGAATTCTATCGCAGTCTAAAATTTGAGAGTAGTTTCGAGTCAGGAAATTTTGGACGGATTGATTACTCAAATTGTTTCCCGGTCCTGGAAACTTTACATGTTTCTTCGAGATGTAGGGCCGTTCCTTGTTTTCATCTTTTTCTTCCATCCCAACTTACAATTAATCCGGGTCGAGTTGTTGAGTCTGTGAAATGGGTTGGTTTCAAACGTCCAGGAAATTCACGACAGAACGAGGGAAGTCCGTTTTACAATGGATTATTGGATATTTTTCCCAATGCGAGGGATTCAATTCTCGACCACTTTAGGGATCCCGATTTGCCTTAAAGTTTCAAATATTACAAATGTTTACAATTGTTGTTAATATTTGCTAATGAACCGTTGTAACGTTAGAAGTAGGTCACCCTGTAATAATTATTTTTACATAATTTTGCACCCCTTGTACACGGTTAAAATAGACGGTTAAAATAGATACACAATTTTGACATTATTTAGTTTTAATGGCGCAAAATAACCGATTAAAATATTTATATAATTATGATCTAATCTTCATCAATGGTGGAAACTAAATGAGTAAAATGAATCCATATTTTACTTACTATGCATGAAATACATATGTAATATCCATGTTTTACATGAGCATGTGCATATGCATGAAAGTAACTTTGTTCACGCAACAAGAAACACTTTTAATCTGTAAACAGTGCAAACCTTAAGTACTTAAACGAATTTTCAAGACTTTATTTTCAGTGTAGGCTGCATATTTTAATATCGTCATTGCTTCCTGACGAGCAGTTTCACAAGCCAATATCTACGGTAGAACTTGTATCAGTGATCAATTTTGTCTACAAAACTAACGCCCAAATTATTTTCCTTGATGAATTTCTTCATTCGAGTAGCCGCGGGAAGTTTGAACTTTAATAATAAACAAGTAGTAAATACGTTAGATTATAATATCATCAAAACACTTTAATTCCTAAAAATATGAAATTCCATACCTCGTATCCCACAAAGGATAAATTTGGCTGCCAAGTTCGAAACACATTTTCGAACTTGGTGCGTTGTGAGTCATATTGGTAATTGTGAGTTTGGGGGGCTCCATTAATGATGCTGACACTTGAGATCTAAATACAAATAAGGAAACACAATGAAATTCAGAATAAGTACTAAATAAACCGTTGCAAACGAAATGTAGCAGGGGAGTGAAAACACACGGTCATACATACACACGCTGCGTTCGGAAAATTTCTTTCCGTCACTCTCCCTTCGGTAACAATTCGGCTAAAACTTTTGCACCTGTTATATTTTTGAACTATTTTTTTTTGTCAAAATGAAGTCAAATGTCAAGCCTTCTCGTGAACGAAAAAGAACCCGAATGCAACAGTTATCCAGTGAAAGATATGTATGCTGTAATAGAAATCTGCGTCAAAATGATGCCAATTTTTGAAATCCCCGCCCAAAACTACGTCTAAAACTGTCAAAATAAAAAATTTCGACATCTTCGAACATTGGAGTCATCACCATGGCGCCGTGACCTTATGACCTACAAAGCCCATCTTTGAACTCATCCGTACATCAAAAATTCGAAACACATTAGCGAAAACCGCATCGGTTCTAAAGTTATCCTGGACACGGACAGACAAGACATTCCCATAAAGGGATTTCGCCTCGTTTCACCCTTTAGTAAAGGAAAGGGTTATTCATAAAATAAGTAGCACTAATTTTAATTTTTGAAACCTGCACCTTCACAATTTGTTTATGAGATAAGGATTTTAACATGGTGGATAAAAATACAAAATTTAAAAGTTCCACCATTCTTACCCTCCACTGGATTTAGGTCATCCATAACATCCATCGCCCCCATTAAATTAGAAAATGATGACCAGATTCCCATATAAATTGTCAATCGCGATATGTTTATCGGGGATTGGTACAAATTTCTGAAAAATCCTTTCCAGCCATCAAGATCTGTGGATTCATCCAATACTCCAGAAACTTGAATGGTCAAGTGTTTCAAGGCAAATTTGGAAAAACCGATCTTGCGAGATATCCGACGAGTTGTCCGATCTCTAAATCTTCTATTACCATAGTCCTTGACGGCATAACCATAAAGAGATAGTTTGGGAGGGATCTCTCTACAAATGGGGTACGAATGGTGGTGGTCAGTTTGACACGTTTTAAATTGGGTAGTTCTTCCGAGGTCAGGTTTGCGAAATCCAGGTCAAGAACATTAACAGCTGGCAAGGATAAGGCTTCCAGTTTTTTAAGAGTTGGTATGGTGTGAGGATCAATCTGTAAAAAGAGATGTATAATTAAGCTAGATTTAAGTTTCCTAAAGAAATGACCAAATAATAGGAACAAGCTGGTTATCGATTGCTTTACCTACTACTGAAAAGCTTTATTTTTTTATAAAAAATAAGTACTTTTCTGCATTGAATTGTTTTTTTTCGCCCATTTTTCTAAAAAGGTGGGTATGTATGTACAACGAAAAAACAGGTCCAATAGTGAATTTTTAGGAAATATTAGCCTCTAACGATCAAACCACCCCATGCACTTTGAAGAATCGAGAGAGAGAGAGATATGCAATCATAAGGATTATGCCTTGTACACTACACTCTAAACAAAAATTCAATGAATCATTACTGCGCGGGGTGCATATATGACTCTACCGCGATAGTAATGCTTTGGTATTAAAACAATACTATATGGTAAAAAAAATAACACAAATTAGTGTCAAAATTATTACCAAAAAGTGTTATTTTATTACTAAATCTATACCAACCTGGTGTAAATTTTTAATTCCGTCGCGGTAGAGTCATATATCTACTCCGCTTGTTTTTATTTATTAACATTGGTAATTTACCAAGTTGCTAAGAGTGTACATATCGTCGGCTTAGTGAGTAATACTGCTAACAATTAGGTATCCGGTCAGTTTGGCGAAAAACATTTTGGCGAAAAAAATGACACGATTTGGACTTGGCTGAATTACTCACTAAGCCAGCGATATTCTACTTTACTCGAACAATAAATTTATGCAACATTTCAGAAAAGTCGGTGCAAAATTATAAAACGACTAACCACCACACTCTAAACAAAATTGAGTAAAAAAGAGGATGACACAACAGTCGAGGTAAAATTTGTCCAAAATTGAGTAAAATTTGCCCAACGTTGTGCGAACAAGGTGCATCATCATCATAATTTTACTCAATGTTGGACAAATTTTACCTCGACTGTTGTGTCATCCTCTTTTTTACTCAAGGTTGGGCAAATTTAGTACAACTTTTTTTAGAGTGCACTCTTGGCAGGGGAGTCGAATAGTACGAATCTCTCAAACCGAAGGTTAAACGTTCCAAAGTGTTTGAAATCATGGCCAGCATGCCGACAAATTTTGTTATATCAAACTCTCTGCAAAGGATCCTGAAAATTAAGTAAATATTTAAAATACACGCCATTAGTTAATTGGAATTTACGCTTTTGAAAGTTCGACATTTTAAATAAAACTGTGAAAAATCAATCCGCCTTTGCTCAAATGAAATAACTTGTATCATTTATTCAACTTACATTTCAGAAAGATACGAGTCCGTCCATTTGTACGGGTTGCACAGCCACTCCAAATATTTCAATTTCTTACAGTTCGACAAATCTGGGCAGAAATTATCCAAAATTATTAATCGTTCCAAGTTGCGCGCCATTTTCAACATTAGTGTCGTCATTTCTCGATAAAATGGTCCAATCCCGTCCTGTCCTTTAATACGGTAACTAACAATCTTGAATTCCTTCAGATTAGGCAAGTCATGGGAAATTTGGACTGGGCTAAGTTCACACGTGTCATAATCATATCCCAAATCGTGAACTTCAACTTGAAATTTGACAAGATTTGTGAAACTTCCCATCCCCTGTAATCCTTCCATCACAGGCTGAAACTTGCACTCTAAAAAAAAGTTGTACTAAATTTGCCCAACCTTGAGTAAAAAAGAGGATGACACAACAGTCGAGGTAAAATTTGTCCAACATTGAGTAAAATTATGATGATGATGCACCTTGTTCGCACAACGTTGGGCAAATTTTACTCAATTTTGGACAAATTTTACCTCGACTGTTGTGTCATCCTCTTTTTTACTCAATTTTGTTTAGAGTGTGTGATTGATGTGTAAAGTTAACTCTTCAATGTAAATTTTATATTTTGCCAAAAAATCGGAGAAATGTAGCGGATTTGTTATCCCCAGAATATCATTGGCACGTTGAGCCAGAGTAAGGCTGACATAGTTGAAATAAATGCGTCGTAAAAGCTGAACTTTTACGGAAGGATTTGAGTCCCTCGGGCCATACTGGTTGATAAATGAGAAGACCGTCCGTCTCCCTAGAATCGGATTGGCGACCGATTCCCACAGGGAAGACACCTTTCTCACCTCCTTCACCCCACTGGTTGCGAGGATGGTGATAATTTTTCCAAGTATCTGGAAATGATTAAAGAACATGTATGGCGGAATATTCAAATTGTTGCTAAATAAGGTTAACGAACCAATGTATTTTGTAAAGCTTTTGAGGTAGAGGTTGTTCTCGTTTCTGACATGGTCCAACTTTTAACTTTAATTTCCAATCTTTACGAGAAATTTTGAAAAATGGAAAATTCTTCAGCCTTTTTATTATCCAAATGAGTTGAGGGGTGTATTTATAATCTTGACCAGCTAAGTAACCCTGCCAACAAACTGACTGCTGTCAAGTATAAATAACCAAGTTGCCTCAGGCATGCTTTCCACATGGGTATCTATTATCCGTTAAACTGAAGTAAATGCAAAGCAGAGATGGGTCGGATCAGCATTTTCAGAAATCCGATCCGTTCCGATATTGGATTTTTTTAAATATTCGATCCGTTTTTCGGATTGAAAAAATATCCGATCCGTTCCTATACGTTTTTTTTTTATTTTCGTAAATATTCGATCCGTTTTTTTGGATTGAAAAAACATTCGATCCGTTCCGATTCTTTTTTTTTGGATTTTCAAAAATATTCCATCCCTTCTACTGATTGACAAAATATCCGATCTGATCCGTTTCTTGGATGAAAAAATACTTATTATCCAAACAATGTCAGACCAGACCAAATATTCTAATTTCGAGTATTTGGTTTCACAACCAGCGACAAACCTTAGTCGGATCAAGGTTTTCAGAAATCTGATCCGTTTTTTTTATCTATAAAAATATCCTATCCGATCGATCCGTTCTCGGGCGAAAAACATATCCGATCCTATCCAAACGGATCGGGGCTCGGATTACCAAAAAAACCGACTTAACTCTGCAGTGAAGTACCATCATCCAAAATATATTCATCTATGTACTCTCTTAGCAAAGCGGTGTTAAAATCAGCAAAAAAAACATAACCGGCCTTCGGTGATAACGAGCATAACGGACACGGATATAATATTGTCTCCAAAATTATATCCGCGCACATAAATTATTAACACCGCAGATATTAATACGGAACCTCACCGATACGGAATAGAATTGTAACTTTAATGTGTTGAAATTAACACCAACTTAAAATGAGAGCGGAGTTGATTCTTCTCCTTCAATAGAGACAAAATCCCCTTCGTCTCAACCCGGGAAGCTCAATTGATTAGTTTGACTTTTCAGTCACAAGCAGCGACATGGAGAAGAAATTAGTCCGTGTGTCTAATGACATTAGAGGCAAAAAATTAATTGTCTCCCGAATCAATTATCAAGATTTCGTAGAAACATGTAAGTTTCCTAATGATAAACGTTAATTAGCAAATGCTTTTTATTGTTATTTTTATTTTTTTATTGTTAATTTATTGTTAATTACTTTTTGTTGTTATTTTTAGTAAAATCCAAATTTGGAATAAAGTTGGAAGATGAGATCGTGCTGAAGGACGGTCACGGAGCCGAAATTGATGACGAAGTCCTCCCCATTTTTTGGAGCAGCATACAATCCCTGACGTCAATTTCCTGGTCAAAGGCGAAATATTTGAGGAGGTCACGCTGGACTCTTCATTTTGCTCTACTTCTTCAGTTGGCTACGGTTAGTTATTTAAATCTTTTATCATTTTGTTTTTGCAGCCATCATTTTTTTGTTTCAGGCCCACTCAACTCGCCGCCAGTTGCAGTAGTACAGGAACCCATCGGTCAGATTTTCGAGCACTTGACAGATTATTATCAGCAGGTAGCAATACTCATTTAATTATGTATGAATAAATTATTTATATTTAGAAATTCATTTTATTCCTCGAAAATACTAGACGAACTTATGCAAACGTCGCCCAGATTATCAGAAACAGTGACAGATTGCAATGAGAAAGACTGCGTTGACACTGCCTCCGGAACCATATTAATTAAGGAATTCGTGACAAAACTTTGCGACTTGAAAGGGTACACAAAATATTTATTTACTTTTGTCTACCATAAATTTTGTCTACGAAAAATCCCCTTTTAACATTGGCCGATATGGGGAAAATTCAAAAGTTTGTGAAGAAAAATATCGAAAAAAATCCACTTTTTCCCATCGAGTTTTCCACAAATTACCGAAGAAATAATCTGAGAAATTTTGATGTCAGGGTAATTTATGCAGTACACACATTTGTGTATTTCGCCGTGAAAGGAAATAAAATACTACACAAATCTGTGTACTTTGTGGTTAGGAGGTTGACCAGATTTTGTTCGCTTGCAGCACAAACTCGGGAGAAACACCCTGTATTCTAGGATTCGAGAGATTTTTTTCATAATCAAAATTTCTTTACCTGATGCAATTTGAGGCGGGAAAGGCGGATAAAGGTCTTCCCACATGTCTCACACTTGTAGCTCTTTTCTTTCGTATGGGTAGCAATGTGGTTCTCGAGGTGATTTTTATTCTTAAATTGGACGCCACAAAGGGTGCACCTCCATCGGACCGGATTCTCGTCGTGTTCCGCTCTAAAGTGAATTCGGACGGTTTTCTTGTTCAGAAAGGATTTCCCACAAGCCAAAAACGGGCAAGGGTGTCTTGGCCGGATCGTCTGGATGTGAACATTTTTGAAATGCTTGACAGCTTCACGCCGTAAAGTGAAGGATTTGAGACATCCTGGAAATGTGCACGGGTGTCGGGAGCCTTCCCTCGCGGTGTGAATTTTATGTGTGGTTTTGTAAATATTTTGCATTGACAAATTGTCCCTGAGATATTTTACATGTTTCACCTCCTTCGCCCGTCGTTCCATGAATTCTACTCGTGTGGTCCCGTAAAGATGTTCCAGTGAAGAATTGTTGCGAGCAAATTGAACAGACTGGTTTTGCTTTATTGCTGTGCATGGTTCGCATATGACGGCTGAGTACGTGAGGATTTTTTAGTGTTTTTGTGCAAATCTGTGGTAAAAAAAAGTATGTAACTAAATAGATTTATCCTGTTTAATAATAAGCCTATTTATTTATGACAGGGCTTTCTAATTAATTAAACAATGGAATTAATTAAAGGTTTAAATACATGAGTAAGCTTATTTTAATAAATTGTTAAGCTTAGTACACAGCTCGTTTTCTACACGTGAAAAAGTTAACCCACTGTTGTGGAGATAATGTAATTTAAGCGATA
Organism: Folsomia candida; assembly: GCF_002217175.1. Taxonomy (NCBI): domain Eukaryota; kingdom Metazoa; phylum Arthropoda; class Collembola; order Entomobryomorpha; family Isotomidae; genus Folsomia; species Folsomia candida. The sequence goes on along the minus strand of NW_019091248.1, from coordinate 5,100 downwards.
TTTTACTTATAACTGAGAATATGCGTCAATTCATGACAAACCGATGCGAATTGAAGTATTTTAAGTTAAGGGGTAATTTAATAAATATGTGGAGAAGTTGAGTCTAATTGTGAAAAGCTGAGTACTAGGCTTTAATCAGAAATTCAATAAAAACCAACAATCAATTTTTGAGGTTTGGTGGGCTAGGTAGAGATTTTAGTAAAGGTTCAATTACTTATCTCGATTTAATATCATAAAATGTTTTTTTAATTATGAAGTCCTGATTAATTACAAATTCGGCTTAGTAATTAGAGAGACTTGTAATTAGACAGCATAATTCACTTACGTCGCAATTAACTTGAGCGTTTTCGTCATGCGTGAAGAGGTGGGTTCTAAGATCCCGTCTGGTTTTAAAGGCTTTTGAGCAGTGAGGACACTGCATATTTGTACCTTGATTGAGATCCATTGATGATTCTAAACTCTTTGAAAATGACAATTAAGTATTTATTAGTATCTGAGGAGAATTGTATCCAAAGCGAAATTTGAATATTTTATGTATTTCTTACCTATATTGGTTGCTAACAGGTTTGTTTCGAAATAATTTTGCCACACAAACTTATCAAAACTATGGGATATTTTAAATGCTAGATTTCCGATTTAATTAAATAGGTCACGTAATTATATGTGTATTATATGTCTATATAAATATACAAAAATGATGTCGATGATAGAGTCGCCTATCTAAGATTGAGAATAAAACTGATTTAGTGAATAATATGCATACCAACTAAGGTAACATGTTCTAAAAAAACCAACAGAAGAACATTCCATACTCAAAACTTTGGTATGCTTGGATAAGTTTGAATTGAAGTATGTAAGGGGGCATCAACAGGTGGATTCATTATTATGAATACGGCTTTGAGATATTAAGCAAGAGAAATGCTGAAAGGCAAGGGTACGAAGAGATTAATAAGGTAGAAACTCTAGTAATCCCCAACACATACTCAAGGGTTCCTAGAAAAGGCTAATTTTATGAAAAGTTATAAATACATACTTAGAATTTAAACCAAAGCCATGGCTATGGTTGTACAATTCCCGTTCCCTCCGAATGAGTTGCCGTATGTTCCCTCCATCCCAATCTTCCTAATAAATCCCCTCATCGCTCCCTATCTTCAGTTATAGTTATTCCTACCATGATCATGGTGGTGAAAAAACAATGGAAAATTAGTGAAAATTCTAATGGCAAAAAGGATGAAAAACCAAGCTATCTTCTACCCGAAGTATAGTGTCTTTACTAGATATTTAATTGTGCCTTGCTCGGGGTTTTAAAGAAAGCTGACGGAGTGAATAGTGCAGTAAACGTTTAGTAATTTCCTTAAACTGGATTTTATTCCAAACGGCAAATTACTAATAAATCAACAATTGTCAACCTAATTCAGAGCTCTGCTAACAACACGAGTTGATTGGTGACTAACTATACTGACAAATTAATCGTGGGCAACAATTAAAAAGAACTACAATTCTTACTCTTGTCCGCCTACCACGATGACTTAAACTCAAGTGTGGACGACTTTCCACCTACTTACTTACTACGACTTTAGAACAAAGACTGACGCGTACCCACTTTTCCCCCTGTGACGTCACCATGGCAACCACCACCACGTCATGGGGCAATTGTACACATGCACACAAAACATTTTCATACATTCATCATTTTACATTTAACAATTATAGTGACCAATATACATCAATGTAATATGCTACCCTCACACGCGATATTGAAATATGTATGTAAACTTTTGCAGTACTTGCCCGAAGATTTTCTTTATTCTGGGTAATTTTGATTGTACTAGGACTAACAATGGAGGTCTCCCAACGTATGCTCGCAGATTTCGACGAAACTGGTGTCAGTTGATCACAAATTAAATTAGTATGAAATTTGCAAATGCAACTATCTGCAAATGCGCAGGTTTGGCGGAGATATTTGCATAAAAAAAGACGAAAACGCGCCCAAAATTCCATCAATATTACACTTTTCGAATTTTGCCTTACAAATTTGCGAGTTTTCACTTCTACCCTATACGTTGGGTGGGTGGGTACTAAAATCCAGAATTTTTGATGACGTAATATATGGACGATCCCCGTGTGGCAAGTGCCAAATTTCTAATTACATACTGTTCACGGAAGAATTTCGCATTTCTGTAGAAACCACTGTGTTTTATTAGTAGCTCTAAAATTCCTCCCTCAACCGAGTTATCTCAATAGGGGTACGCATCTGAACTTAAACAACGTAAAATAATACGATTAACTTGGAACTCAATCCGGCCGTGGCCACGAAAATAAACTAGAAATAAATTTTAATGCCACAAAATCCTTAATTTATAAATTTCTAGTTTATCTCGTAATTTTACGTACTTTGAGTTGAGATGAGTAACCCTATTGGGATAACCTGGTTGAGGGAGGAATTTAAGAGCTCCTAATAAAACACCGTGGTAGAACACAGTTTGAGCATGTTGCCTTAACCATTTGATTTTGAATTAATCGCTTTTTGTTTCAAAGACATTAACTGTTTGCCCCCTTTTTGAATTGCGCTGTTATTTTGCAGCATCGAGTTTTAGCATTTTATCCAGGACCAAAAAGTATGCTATGGTCGAGGAATTAAAATTAAACCTACCCATTTTTACATGCGCTTCTTCTGTAAAACTGGCTCTGATTATAATGCCTAGACCATGAGTAATGCGATCATTTAAAAAGAATGTTTTCGCAGCATTCCCTTCGAAAAAACATCGTCTAGGAATGTGTTTGTCCCGAGTGTGGGGGTCGAGGCAAATACAGGCTGTCCCATTTATTCGTGGAAAGGTTTGAGACACCCGCGCTTAAAGGCGGTCCAATAGAATTCAAATTTGTTTTCAAAATCGGGTAGAGCAACTAAAAAATTGGTCGTGTGGTTTTTTTGCAAACTTGATTTAAAAAATGTCCCCAAAATGCTCTAAAAGTTGAAGTAGAGGTACACATGAAGCACCTTTCCAGTCGAGGTTACACCGGAAGCGTCATAAAAATGACCTTAAATTATGAGGTCATGAATTAAATTGGGAATTTATTTATAAATAATGAATGGTAGAGTTGTTAAAAGTCAAATCCCACAAATTTACCTTGAAGTATGAAAAACTGCATCAATGATTTGATTCAAAATCTCAGAAAGAAAATTGAGTTGGTTGTTAAATACATAGTGAATGAATTCCCTTGGTGTACATAGCATGCCCAAGGTAGCTGTAAGTAGCTTTTATCTCCAAAACCGCAAGAGATAATTAAAATCTGATAAGTGCATTGGCTTCCTCGTTCGATTTTGCATAAATACCATAAATCGGTTTTTAATTGCTTGCAAAGCAGGTCAGCATGGAAAATCAAGAAAGGACGCGGGCGGCGATTATTGTTCACCAAAAAATGGGGAGAGAAATTGCGAATTTGGAAAGTAATAAGCAGTCGAAGGTGAACTTAATTTTAGTCCAGCGGACTATGAAAACGTTGATGGACATTGGGTCGATTAAAAACAGTCGAAGAAAATTTTATTAGGTCCACCAGGACCCCACCCATACTGAATGCGCAGAAGGCTAGAATCCGAAGAAATTCCCGAATTTGCAACGAAAACTAGCCTCACATGGGACAGTGTCGAAAAGATTATCCTATAAGTGCTCAAATTGAACCTGGGGATTAATGCTTCGAGATGTGGTACTTACCACATGCTGACCGTCCCCCAGAAAAAGTCAGATTAAATAAATGCAGGGGTCGCTTGAAGCGGTACGCTCCAAAAAAAGTGAAGAGGATTGGTTTAAAAATGAAGAAATTTTCACTGTTGAAGAATATTTTAATAAACAAAATAAACCGTTGTAACGGTAGAAGTAGCTCACCCTGTGAGAATTATTTTGACATAATTTTGCACCAATGGTGCAAAACAGGCGGATAAAACAGATCCACAATTTTGACTTAATTTTGCATTAATGGTGCATAATGAGCGGACACAATATTTACATAACTGTGATATAATTTTGCACCAATGGTGGAAAATAAACGAGGGAAAACGAGGCATAATTTTGACATGAAATCTTGACAAATTTAAAGTAAAAATTATAGTTATTTCTTCCGGTTCGTCTGCACTTTTGGTGCGTTTTGTGTCTATTCCTTCAATTGTTTGGCACCATTTTGAGTCGCTAATTGTTCGATATCAGTGGTGCTAATAACTCGGTCAAGAATGCCAATAACTGGCTCTAATTAGTATCAATTGATGCAAAAACTCGTTAACACACAGACAGACAGACAGACCGACGGACTAGAGGAATTCAATAGCTCCCGTGCTACGCAGGGTGAGGTAACCTCATCTACGAAAAATCGGTGAAAGATATCTTCCAATACAGAAAAAGGTCAAAATGTCACATTATCCAGGTTTGGTGATGGTTTTGACAAGTTAGAGCTAATTGGGTAATTCTGACAAAATGGGGATAAGGTGATGGAACCAAACTTCTTCGAAATGTGTTTTCGAATCCGTGGTACATCCCCTGAATGAGATCCCATTCAAAGGAGTCGACCGGACCTTTCAGCAGGACTCATAGTGCAAAAAAAAATTATGCAAGCGTGGCTAAAAAAACAAATCTCAGACTTCTTCTCCAATTCGAAATTATAATCCTTCTTGCTGGATTGGAATTCTCGGATTATGAAATATGGTCAAAGTTTGGGGCAGAAGTGTGTTCTAAGCCCCTCAAAAGTGTGAAGGCTTCAAAAAAATCTCTGACCCCTGAATGCGACAGTTTGTCCACGAATTCCGTGCGTTCTTCAAGCGATGGCTGGAGGCCGCGTCTTCGGGGCTGCAATACTGTAGAGGGAGGAAATTTTCAAAAACCAAAAATTGGTTTCTACTCTGAAATTAATTGGCTTTTCGTTAAAATTAACTAGGACTTTGTAGCACAAAAACTGTTGAGGCTACACCGTTTCATTTCACTCCCAGTTATTTTGGGCATGCTATGCAAATGAATTAGGAAACGTAATTAATTGGTGAAAAAGAGGTTGGAATGTGTAATCTCACGGTAACCGATTACTAACGGTGTACCACTCTCAGGAGATAGATTG